>NW_006799946.1:4166579-4222360 GCF_000485575.1 Poecilia formosa | reverse complement strand
AGGCACAGCCAAGATACTGCGCAGAACCCTCAAGCTCCCAGGCCTCTGGTAGAGGACCCGAGCTCAGAGGATGAAAGAGACCACCCACGGAGGGCGAGAGGGGAATTTTTTTTTTTTTTTTTATGTTATTTTGTACTTTATTCATCCGACATAAAAAACCCCCACAAGTTTATAATCAAACCACCAAAATGTTGCACTTGAGCGGTTCTGTGGAGGCTACGTTCAGCCTTATATTAGTGCATAAAAGCAAAGAGAATAGATTACTTTGAAGAGATTATCCTAATAGGGAGTTTAAGGCTGTTGCATTGCTGCTGTCCCACTGTACAGCTGAATAGCAACTAACCCGGCTTACCCTCGTTTCGGGGGGGGAAGGAGATTCGATTTCCCCGTAAAACTACAGTTGCTCAAATTCCCTTCAACCCCTGAATTAGAAGCTGAATGCGTTTCCTACAGAGAAGAAAAGCTGCATTTTTATTGCTCCTGATTTTGTAATCTGTCACACTTGAGGAACTCTGAATGGACCTGTTCCACTGCCCAGTTGGTTTGGAAAGCTTTGGAAATCCCTCTTTGATCCATTGTGTTTTTTTTTGTTTTTTTTTGTTATTATTATAATCTTGTGTCAGAATTGTGGTTTTAACCCACTGGTTGCATCGAGCACTTAGAATACTTGTGTGGTGGGAACGACCCAAAGAAGCGTTCTGGTGCCACAGTTGGTGGTTTGATTGGAAACATTCAGGTTTTCTATCAGGAAACTGCGCAGCGCAGTGGATGAAGCTGTTTTACACCAGAAATCTTCTGGGACAGATATTACCATAAACCTCAAAATGATTTGATAATTCACCCCAGTATTATAATAGGATCTGAAACGGGACATTTATTTATTTTTTTGAATAGGAAATGAAGATGACTATGTATGAGATTGTATAAAAACCTTTTAGAAAGGTCTTTTTTTTTTGTTTTAAAAATTAAATTGAAAAAAGTAAACCACAAGCCGTAAACACTGATTTAATGCGACTCGATTCTCCATCAGCCATGATTTGGTATGTTTTGATTTAATTCAGTGGGAAATAAATTAGACAAAGATATCAGGATTTAGAACTAAATGAGAAAAATTATATATATATATATATATATATATATATAAAAAACATTCCATGTCTTGTCCTCGTATTTTTAATACTTCTGGAGAAAAAAAATCTAGAATTTATCTGAGCATATAAAAGCTGTATAGCATCAGTTAATCTCCGTTATTGCTATACTTGCGTGAAAACTTCTATGCTGAAAAGAGCTTTCTGATTTCTCTTTTCCAGCCTCATTAATCAGTGCTTTCACTTCCAGTTTGATTATTAAAATGCAATTGAAATAATTAATTGACTTCCAGTTTCACTATGTTCAGCAACGACGAGTTCTTCTTTTGCTTTCGGTGCATTTCTCTGCATAACATACAGCAGGCTGCTGGCCGAGCCGGAGTCTAACCCCTCCCGATCTCAGTGCCACGTCTGTTTTTTACAGTCTGAGACTTTTCTCCTTCTGACTGTGTATGCGTGCGAGATGTTTCCCTGGTTGAGGAATTAGACGTTGGTTTATGTTATGACTACCAGTGGGGTCAAAGATCAGCTGAGTTTAGCTGGGTTGCCTTGAAGCATGACTCCATGGTGACCCGGGCCTCTCTGTTAGTGCACACCAAGCATTTTTTTTTTTTGTTTGAGGAAACTTTCGTGGTCCCCTCCCGTCTGTCCCCCCCCACCCTTCAACGTCATATTTCCAAACCTTTCAGATGGAGGCATGTGCACCAGCGGTGGTTACTTTACTCTCTCTGCTTATATAGAGCAAATTGTGTTTGACAGAAAATGAAGTCAGACACAAGCTGAGCCCAGAAAATTGCATTTGTTAATGAAATTACCAGCTCCAAGGTCTCCGAGTCGGTTCCTCAGAGCGGAGGCTTTATTCAGGCGGCTTGTAGTAAAAAATAATGAGAAGTTTGTTTGTCATTAAGTTACAACTGCAGGTGGGTGTGGTATAGGTTGCAGGGAGGATGCTTTGATAACAGGAAGCCAAAGTGAGTCACCTTTCAGTTTATTATAAGAATGCCTGTGGTGTATCTCCCTTCATTTCAGTATTGTCAGTATTACGTCGGTAATCCGTTGTTTAAGTCACGCTCATTTTTAGATGGTAAAAGTCTTGATTTCTAAGTTGATTTTTTTAATCAAGTAGATACTATAATGCTTCAGATCATAAAATGCATTTTAAACTGAGATATGAGTTGAATACAGAAAATAATTTTCAGGTAATAAGTTTAGAGAGAGAAAAAAGCTTTCCAAACCAAACTGTCCCTATGGGGTGGAGGGGAAATGATTTCCCCAGAATCCTTACACCTGGTAGCTTTGTTGTTGTTGTTGTTGTTGTTGTTGCATTGAGGTGCAGACATGATTACCAAACCTCAAAACTCGATTATCCTAATGTTTATTCATGATCTAATTTTCAAGAATGCTGAGGAAGGAAACCACAAGCGCACGTAAGTGGAGCAGCAAGACAAGTTTACAGTGAACACACAAGGTAAATCCAAGTCGTGGTGCACATCAGCCTTTGCACCATGGCTTTGAAAAGTGTCTCACCATATGCAGGTGCTGTCGAAGTAAAAGGAAGTACTTTGAAATACCGCAACATCACACGGTTTCATCTGAGAATATCACAGAGGTAGGATAGCGCTTGTGTGAAATGCAAAGACAGCACACTTACTACGGTGCTCAATTTCTGATCTTGTGTCAGTTTCGCATGTTGCGTGTGTCAAATGAGAACTGAAAAACAGCAGCTTGCTATGAAAAATTGAGTTTTAGTTACTGATAAAGTGAGAGATTTGGGACTTTTTCCATGGCACTAGTAGCCTTTGTTCATCGATTGAGGAAGACGGGGAAAACATGGTTGTAAGTCTAAATTCCACTACTCTTGTTTTCAGTCCATAGAATATTTTTTTAAAAACTTCTATGGATCTCTAAGGCGTGTTTGGGTAAATATAAAATAGGCCATTATCTGTGAGCAACGTTTTTGACCTTAGAACTTATGGTGGATAACTTTCTTGCCTGGTCTCCTTCTTATCTTTGAATTATGAACTCTGATCTTATCTGAGACAACTGGCGCCTGCGGTACTTTAGAGGTTCTTTAATATCTGCCTGGATGACTCTTTCATGCACCCTTTGAGAAATCTTGGTAGACTGACCAATTCTGGGGAGATTCACCACTCTTTTAATGTGTTCATCCATGACGATGGGTGCAAGTGACTTTGTTTCTTATCCCAATTTATTTAGATGTGTTGCTTTTTCGCCATCTCCTCAAAAGGCAACACTATTTGAGTGATATCTTGATACTAGTGGTGAAGCAGTAGTTAGGTGTAGATTACAAGTTTGAATTCAGCTTCATAAATGCCTTTAATGGCAGCCCATCATTTAATTATGGGATAATTACTTTGTGACATGGATTTGGTTGATTAGTAATCCAGTTATCATATTCAAATACCTACCTATGGGCAATTTACATAGAGCAAGAAATTAGTCATACTTTTGAACTATTGGACAAACTCAGAGTCCCCAGTGAAAATCCACGCATGAAAACAGTCCGTACACAGAAAGATTCAAGATCAGGATTTGAACCTGGAAAGCTCTTGCTGCAAGGCCACAGTGCTAACCACTGCTCAACCATGCAGCCAGCAGTAAAATGCATGATTACATAAAACGTGTGTTTCTGAGTCAGAGTTCAGTTGGGTAAGAATGGACTCTGAGATTTAAGGTTTGGGGGCATTCCTGAAGGAGATGAAACAGAAAGTGGTTTATGTGCCGGATGACTTGGATTCTGTATGATGCTTAGTGCTTTCTTTCTGCAGGGAGTAGTTTGGATGAATTGTAGATGAAGTCTTTCTCAGCAGTCCTCATCAATAACTTATGACAACACTCTTAACAGCCTTGCACATCAACACTGACATTTTCGTCCATGGCCATTGGCACAAAGCTCAAGCTCAGTTAGATTGGATCGAGAGCTGCAAATGTATATTTTTACATCTTGCCAAAGATGTTCAACTGACTTTGGCTCTGGAGTTTGACTAGGCCATTCTAACACATTGATTTTCATTGATGTATGAATTGCTTTAGCTCTGGCTATCAACTCTGACCAGCTTCCCTGATATTTGGCATACAACATCCTTCGCCACGATAAATAATTAAATTCTGTATGGCATGCTTGTTTTAATTATTGGCTTTCTGTATGGTTGTTGATGAAAGTTGTGCTTAAATCACTTTGAAAAACTGCTTTTCAAAAAAGAGCAAAAAATAAATAAATCTGAGGAAGAGGCCTGCTTGTCGAGTAAAATTTGTAACAATTCAAATCAGCATTTTAACACCAGTTGACCTTGGGGAGGGGGGTAAAGCACTGGTTACCATAAACCCAGGAAACATGTTTCTATCCATACCTGCTGCTTTCCAAGTTGGTGGGATGTAGGGCACCACAGTGGGAGGTCCAGAATGCAAGGTTAATGCCAAGCTCCCAGAGGCGTTGGTGCCCGCCTTTCCTTGTGCACGTGTGCACGCATTTGCACAAGATCTCGGAGACTTGCTGATCTGGCAGACGGACACATTCCTCACACGAGTTGTCTCAACTCCTGCCAGTTTCCTAATATTGGTGGAAAGTCCAAACCCATTCAGTTTCCTGCAGGTATTATCATTCAGGAACCCTATACGTGTTGACACGGATCTGTTGGGCACATACATGTGTGAGCGGTATATCTTGACACGTTTGAGGAGCGCGCCCTGTATTTCTGTACCGCATTTTGAGCGTTTGATCTCGGAGACGGACTCGTGTTTCCCTGAATGTGGCTGGCCCAGAAACTCGATATTCAAACGGGGGGCCTCCAGCGTGTGATAAGTGCGCACTATCGCCTTGAGGTGCTTTTGGCCTCGGTGAGCGCTGGACACCGAGATGTGAGCGAGCTGCACACGATTGTCTCACACTTGCACAGAAGCTTATTGAAAAATCTTTTCACACCACAAGTAACTCGAGAGCAGCTGTTTTTTTTTATTTATTTATTTTTTTTTAGCTCATGTCTCATCATGTTGAATTTGACTCTCCACTATCCTTTTACAAACGCATTTTGCTTTCATGTGTGACGTCTATGGTGTGCTTCATTTTTGTGATTTCCTTGAGCGTTAAGGGCACTGGGCCAGGTGTACTTTCTATGTAACCAGAAAAACATAGAGAACGAAATACTGCAGGGAAGTTGAAGCTTTTTTCATGGGACTGAGGATGGAAATAGAAATCACCGAGCCACAATTTTAAATTCCACTCAGGATTTAACAGGAACCTTATGAAGAGTACAGCTGAAATTAGAGAAATATGATCTCTTCATCTAATCATACCTGGAATAAAACATTTAAATACACAAAGAAGTAATAATGTCGAAGCCACAATAGGGATGCAAGAGAGACTGGGCAATCTGTTCGGGAAACAGGAAGTTATTCGTGGAGCTTCACCTTGCAGTGTAATGTTCCTCTGGGAGTCGACGCTGACAGCAGCATCCTCTTGTGTGTCTCGGGAGACCTGGAGTCTTTGGAAGAAAAGACAGTAGGCCACGGCCACCTGGCAGTGAGATGCCAGCAGTCTGACACCATGTTGTGCGCTGTTGAAATGGAATGAGTCAACACACCCTCTGCCATGGAAACTCAAAAATCTTGTTTTTCCTTTCAATAATTCAGTATAAACTGAACTCTAATCCAAAGCTTGCCATTTCCTACCTTTATAGAAGCGATTGACCCGTTCAGGAACACACTTGACAGGGGTGAGAAAGGGAGCTATCACAGAGCGTTTTGCTGTACAGCTGCCCGGCTTGAACGATGAGGCTGAAAGGAGGCTCAGGTTGGAGTTTGTGTTCTCCGGCCAGCGTGCCTGACCCACGTCCAGGCTGGCTGAGGTCCTGCTGGAGCCCTCGAAGTGACAGACCCTTCCCTAATTCCACATCTGTAGTCCCTGAGTCAGCAGCAGACATGACCCTGCAGAGTGAGCGTGCCAAAAGCAGACGACTGGAAACGAGCCGGACTGTTTGTTGTCGTATCAAGTGTTTGCACTGAAAATACATAGTTCACAGTCCATTAGATCCACTTGTTTTTCCTGTGCGTGTGTTTTTGTCAAGTGTTGGCTGATGGAAGGGGAACCCAGATACACTCTTTCACTTTCCTCCCTGTATGTGTTGCTTAAGCTGGAACTTGTGCACAACTGCTGCCTAGCTGAGCATCATTTAAAAATCCCTAATGGTCTGCGTGTGTGTGTGGATATACATACAATTTCTACAGATTTTCCTTTTCTGTTGTTTAGTTAGCTCCCAAAAGTTATTTTCGTTTCAAGAAATATTTGAAAATAAAAAAAAAAAAGTGCAAGGACATAGCTGCCAAGAATGCTGCTGAAAGCTGCCGAAGAATCACGACCTTATATCTGCGACACTGAATTCAAAACTTCTACTGTTCCAAGTCGGGTCCCTAAATGAATATTTTTTTGGTTGATTTATGTATTGAGGAGGATGAAGTCAGGAGCAGTAAACCAGGACCCCGTCATGGTGGGAGGGTGAGGTGTGGTTTAAAAGACGTCTGTGGGGAGGCCAGTCAGCTTGTAAATCACCGCTATGGAAAATAACCACTTTAAACCAAAAATTGTATTTCAAAACACTTGCGTTCTGGCAGGATTCCGGTAAATGCTGTAATTTCTCCTCTTGTTCTGACCAGCATTGTCGCACTGTTCAGTCAGTAATCTGAAAATGTAAACAGTATGACTGCTCACAGTCGTACTGTTTTGAAAGCTGAGCTGAGAATGCTCCCACGAAAACGGACCGGGCGCATTATTAAGGGAAGACGCCAAGAAACTTGGGTTAACTGGAGTAACTGTGGCGATCCACAGCATGTAGAAGATGCAGCAACCATGTAGAAGATGCAGCAACCATGTGGAAGAAGGAGCAACATATGTTTTTAAATTTAGATTTCAGTTTATACAAAAATTTTGACTTTCACTGGGGCAGCTATGAACTACTTTATCCAAATAAAAAAAGTTAAATTTTGCCATTTCAATGTGACTGAATGTGTAAAAAAAATAAAATAAAAAAAGTTCAGATTACATCATAGGTTTTTTTTTTTTTCCATGTATGTTTTTTTGCTACACTTGCAGCCTTATCTTCAAAGGAAACTCATGGCTGTTCAAACATATGTTGCAATGCAACGGACATGTGGAGTGATGCAACGCAGCTCTCCTGTGGAAAACTCAACTCTTTCTCGGAAGGGTTGAGGCGTAAACAACTTCGAACTGCCATATCCCACCGCCCTTTTTCAAACATGTGTGACGTGGAAATATTTAGAAGCGAGAGACTTTTTCTCCTCATTATTGCTCAGACTGGCAACATTCGTAAAAAAAAGTTCAAAGTTTAAATTGTGGTATTATGTTCCCACTGGTCATGTAACGTATGGTCAAGCACCTGTATGCACACTGAAACCTCTAACCCAAGTTGTAAAAACTAATGTATGGCGAAACAGAAAAGAGAGAATGCCTAAGTGTTTTACGTTCAGATAAGAATGCATTAACGAGTTTTATTATTAGTATTTCGCAGGAGTGCTTTTTGCGGGGGCTTATATTATTGATTACGAAGCTGGCTATTGGAGCACAGGCTTCTCATTAAGCATGCAGATGCACACATACAGTGCATGTGTCTGGTTTGCACAGTGCCCATAAAAAGCCCAGAGAGAATTCAAAACAGCTGCCAGCCAGGCCCAGCAGGGTGTGTTTTCTTGCTCCACTTATTGCCATTTAGCGGCGTATTCTTTCTCAGGCTGGCATGCTGGTGTTTAGCAGTTTTCACTCTGTAAATTTAAGTCTTGTGGCACTGCATTGGATTGAAATGCATGAGTGCAGCTTAAGTGAAAAAGTCTGAGATCGTTCTTACTGTAGATTAGAGGTGGGGAGAATTAGAGAGGAGTTGAAGAGAGAAGGTTTTGAGCAGAAAATGGGTCAGACATCTGAGAGGCATGCATTTCCTTTCTTTCTTTTTTTGCAAAGAGCGTCGAGACAAGAAACACTTGCATCTATTTCTCTCCCTCCCTCTTTCTGGCCTTAGATTAGCGTGGATGTTTTTCTAGTCTCCACTTTGACTGTTTGGGGGGAAAAAGTGGGAAAAGAGGAGAAAATTATTATGCTTGGCATGCTGGGCATGTCTGCAGAAGGCGAACTTTAATTTGGACTCGGCCCAGCTGATCAATCTCCACCCTGGCTCTGTTACAGCACCGAGTGAGAGTGTTTGTATGTGAGCAAGGCCACACATAGCAGCTAAGCCACCCTCACGGTTCTACAAGTAAAGCTGTCCGTATTAATTCCACATGGAAATTACCTTTCCTACACGGAGCCGAGGAGAAAAATACAATCAGATTAGAGCTGGAATTAGTGCTAACGGGCTACGTGTCGGACCCATACGTTACGAAGTTAAAACTTCTTTTGAGACGCTTCAGGTCAAACCCTCACTGTAAAATCTAGAGTTGGGCACAAAGAGCACAAAATCTCTTACACTAAAGCAAACGCAGTTTGATTTACATAATATGCAAACATATGGAGATGATTCCAATGGTGGTTTGGTGAAGTGTCAAAGAGCCTAGAACATTTCCTCTTTAAGGATTTCCTTTGGCATGGAGAGCCCCCAGCAGGCTTCTGTTGGAGGGTTTCGGTCGTAGGCATGGCAGCCTGAGTCCCCTCTGACTTCGTTCTGCTGTAAACCCACAGGAGAGGAAGCTGTAAAGTGTGTTTGTGTTTATGTTGTAACAAGATTACTCCATGGTTTAATTCAGGAATTCCGTCTATGAAATTTGTTGTATAATCGCATCAAGCAAAGTCTCTCTTTTTTATTTTATTTTATTTTTTTTAGTTTAACCGTTACTTCGGTGTAGTGCCTTTACAGTTTGCGGTTTGGTTGGTGCCTTATTGGCAAGCTCATTTAGCTCTGTTCCCTTTTAAAACTATGAGTCAACTGCACAAATTGGTACCAGTACCTCCTGATTCTATAATGCCTCTGGACTTTTACTGAAATGCATTTTGGTGAAATCTTTTTTTGTTTGTTTGTATAGTAGATCACAGGGCTGGTAGAGAGGTATGGGAAGCTTCTAAGGTGAAATTCATCCACACTGGATTGAGGTAAACATTTTAAATGCATCCATCAAAGCCAAGGTCTCCAACCAACTGAAAAAACCCCATTAAAACATGGATCTATTCTGGCTTTTCTGTGCACATCAGAGTTCGCACTAGCTCTCTATGTAGTCTAGGAAGTTTTTTTTTTCTTTTCCTTTTTTAGACCTGGATAAATTTGGAAATTACAACTACCCATCCATACATGTAGTTTTTTTTTTCTGAGGTTTCCCATGTAGGATTAGTTTATTCCACATCTGATATTCTGTTGTGAAATGTTGTACATGTGCTGAAAATGACCACGGACATGACTGATTTTTTTTTTTTTTTTTTAACATTAAAGAAGATTAAATACTGACAAAGGCCATTCCATCAACGACCTTTACAGAAAACATGTGATGGCTGTTGTTGTGAACCTAAAGATTGTGGCAAAGTCTTGTTTTAATTACTTGAATCAGAGTTGACTTATTAGCAAGCGGTTCTAGACACAGTTCAGTTTTTTTCTTTTTCTAATGAGAGGAAAGGTTGTTGGAATTGCCCTCTTAACTATCGTACACAGCTGACTTTAAGCTCGTAGCAGCAGGGAGGGTAGCGGAAAGAACATCTTTACTTCCCATTCGCCCTCAACAGAAATGCATGCACTGTGTTTGGCATCTCATTAAAAATAACTTGAAACCACGGGAAAGGTGCAATGGTAAAGTTTTAGGGGTTTACAAACCACAAGCTATGAAAACTGCAGCATGTCTTAAATGGACAACTGGTCCATTCATAACTATGGGATACTTCTTTTTATATATATATTACAATGTTCTTAATATGGAAAGGCACTGAATTTAATTTTAGTATTCTCCAGGTTTGACGTAACATGGCAAAACAAAAGAATAAGAATGGGGGGAAAAGTTTACATATCCAGATTTAATTTCCTATCCCATCCAAATGTTTTGCCCTTCCTTCTTTCCTCTCCTTCCCTGCCTCCCTCATGCCTTTAAGTATTTTTAGTGTGTCAAACTTTAATTTCTGTCTGTCATACATTAATGGTGAAACTTATCTTTGTATATTTTGAAAAAACTGAAATTTTCTAAAGGTATTCTCAGGAGACTGATCTGAGGTAATCATGCGCACATTTTGAGTACTTCAGGTTTTACTTGTTTGCCTTCTTGCATTATACAACTGTGCGTTTAGCCTAAACAAAACACACATTGTAGCTTTGACGTGCCCACATTGAAGACTGACAGCATTTCTGTCGGCGCTACTTGTGTGGTTACATATTTATCCTCTTCTGGGTGGCCAGGAGCTGGTTTAGCATATGGATTAACCGGGTAATAAGATGCATGTCCACATTGACTTGCCATAGACTGTAACGGCGTGTGAGCAAATGAGCAGTTCCACTCGGAGACACAGCCGAAGGTCACATGGGCGACTAAACCTCAATATCTTCGATTTAATGATCTGGATTGTAATGGCCCACCTTTGACCAATTCCGCAGGAATGGATTTTAAAGTGAAGGATCACTGAGGCAGACAATGTTCTTTTTATGCCTCATTATGTTGAAAATTAAAGATGCTTATTACCTGCAATGCAAGAAATATTCAGCACTTTCTGTATCTGAGAAGTCAGTTTGGTTTTGAAATGTAATAATTAAGATTTTTAACTTGACTTAACAGTCAAAAGGGAATTACTTATTTGAAGTTAAATGCACTTTTTTCTTCTTGATATCTTAAAAAGTATAACAATATTGTTGCAGTGTTTTGCCATCACCAGGCGTACGTGCTAAAGTGAAATATTGGCTGCCCTAAAGTCGTCTTCTTTCATTGCCCTCAATAAAAGAGCATGATGCTGCCACAACCATATTTCAACACGGTGCATTCTGGGTAATTTGCTGTGTTGGCTTTCCTTCACAAAAGCTGTTTTTAACCAAGGCCAAACAGTCGAATGTTGATCTCAATTCGCCACATTTGTCCATGTATCTTTTTAAGAACTGTTGTGTATTATTGAACAATATAGAAAAGAAAAAACATGACCAGTGTCAAATGCTAAAACAAGAAAAAGAAAACAACTTCCATCTGCTCAGTTTTGCTTGTGAATTCTTAACTCCTAAAGGCTGCCAATTCTGGCTCGTGTCTCTTTTGACACAGAGATATATTTGTCGAGAAGAATTATTTCTTTATCTCTTCGTACCAAGATAGGATTGTGTTCGGTTGGAGAAGTCATTGGGGAAAAGGTGTCGGTGCTGCGAAGCTGTCAGGCTAAATGTCATCTGATTCAGATACGGCAATGTCGCCTATAACTGATTACTGCTAGGAAAGACACTTTTAGAATAGCGAGATCATCGCTGTGTGAATTTTGGACCATACTGGTGTCTTTTCTTTGTATTTTGTGAATTTACGAGATGTCTTTGGCATGAAAAGCCAAGCATCCGAACTGACAGACTGTGTGCTGGATCTATATTAACACCCTGTACGGGTTTCCTGATTTGTATTTTCCTGTCTGGAAAATAAAAATGAAATAATTTATACCCTGTCCCTGGCCATCCATCCATCTACCCATCTCTGCATCCGTCTTTTCTTGAATTAATGATCGGGTGTTTAAGAATGCAAAATGTATCTTCCATCTTCTGCTAGTTGAACATTGCGTTACTTCTGTCCCTTGTTTTGCAGCCCCGTTTAGCACTGAATGCAAATGTCCCAGCAGGCTTGTTGTGAGACAGAGGTTAAACAGCTGAAAGCTGGGGTCAGACCTTTTACATCCGAGTTGAGTGAGCCATTTAAATGCATTGCCTTTTTGGACACAGAAACCAGGGACGTACAAGATAAGGAGAGTCCCCGACTACATTTTGTTTAATAAATGACTCAACGTCTGCGTGAATATTTACAGACTGCTGCTATTTGGTTTGCCTTTTTTTTTTTCATTCATGCACATGAAAGCATTTTACTACCATTTTCAAGATTACCATGAGAAAAATAACACGCGTGCAATGCAATTATACATACTCCCATGAAGCATATTCCTACTGCCTGTTGAATTGCCAATGTGCTCATCTGAGAGTGCATTGTAGCCCAGAAAAGGAACAGATGTGACATAATTGAATTTGCCTTTGCCAGATCAATTTATGAGATCCATCGCAAAGAAGCAGAATCGGTTCTGTTCACTATAAAATAAATAAATAAATAAATAAAAATACATAATTGAACACAAAATAAAAATTTAATTAAATGATTGTATATTAAGACCAAAGCCGTTGTTTAAAGATGAAAAAGAAAAACAAAATATTTGCTCTCTGTGCCTGAATGTTGAGCTTGCATTCATGCACCATTTGTGCAGAGTTAGATATGAAGATGTGCATGTTAATGACATTGGGTAATTACTCCCTTTTGCAGCTGAGATTGTGTGAACACGTGTTTTATTGTGAAGGAGAACAGTAAATTTGAACTGACAAAAGCTATTATATAAGCATTTTTTGGAAACCTTCCGATATGACAGCTTACAGCTGCCTGAAGACGTTTGGTCTTGTGTTTTCTGTAGCATGGATTGTGGCATGGAGCTTATTATTTTAAAGGTGCCGCTTGTCGGCTAAAGCCAGATTTTGTGAAGCACGCAACAAATGTGTAACAGACAGATTCTTCCGTCTGAGTTGAGGAGTCCTGTGGCTCTTTCTCCTATTGCCCCCCCAAAGTAAAACAGCCAAAGAGCAGATTAAGGGAATACCAAGTGTGGGGAATTCCTTCCCAGATACCTAGCATGTGCGCAGTGTTGACCATTTTAAAGTCACACCATCAACTTCCTCGGTTCGTCCGCGTCGTTTCGTTAAAGGATTAGTTTGCTAATCCTTTTAGCTCTAAGCTGGTGACATGAAAATCTACCATTGCTTTTCATGGACAGAAGAGCGCTGCGCCTCTCACTGGGACTGAACTCCTCCCATGTCATCCCCGGCTTGGCGCATGCATCAGTGGCCATGTGGACTTTGCAGTGTCCTGGCTGTCTGCAGCTTTCGGGGAACTGCTTTCTCATAGGACTCACCCTGTAACTCCCTCTAGACTGGACTGTCCGACTAGATTCTGCTTCAGATGGTGCAGATATACGGGGCTGAAACAGACTGCTTGTTTCTCTTCGCAGAGTTTGCAGAGACGTTGGCTGGAATGAAGGCTCGGATCGAAAATAGAGGAGCAGCTCTGAAGTGAAGGCAGTTGGCAGCCAAGGTGAGAAGTGTTTTCATTGTCCTGGATGATTATTAAGGCTGAAGAAGTCGCCGTTAAGCAAATTATTCTCCACTTTTCTGCAGATGCATTAAAGTGAACACAAGTCATTGTAATGTGGGAGTTGCAGTGATAGTTTACCAAAAGGTGGCGCACGGGCGGGGCTGCCACTTTTTTTTTTATGTTTGAAGGTGCTGTGTTTACATTAAAAACCTACAATCAAATGTGATGCACTCTACATGTGGAAGCTTCATCTTTCTTTTTGTTTGAATGACATGAAAAGCATAAATGTGCTATGAATAATTCAGGGAAAGTTTACTCCAAAATAAATAAATAAATAAAATAAAATAAAAAAAAATCCTGCAATAGCCAAAAAATAATCAATGCTGGTTAGAAGTCCAACCTACACCCTCTCTGTGGGAATCCAGGGTTACTTAATAATAACGTAACAATCATTTTGATTAAAGTAAAATTCCGTAACTTCTTATATAGTAGGAAGTGACATCAAACATGAAATTATTAAGCCAAGCAGGAAAATTGTGCAAGATCTGGTGTCTTGCAAGAACATTTAGCACATTTTGTCAGATCACAGCCAAACAGTTCAACACATTTTAACAGGATTTAATGTGAGAGACTTGCTCATATAGAACGTGATTGTGAAGAAGGAAAGCGGTGCATCGTTTGCAAAAGTTTTTATAAGTAAAAGCCTGAAGAGTGATGTGCGTAAACTTAACTTTTCAGCTTGCATGTAAAGTACTTTGTGAGGCAGAAGCTTTGTGAATGCCGCACCCTTATGTAACTCAAATTTGTGGCACCGTCATGCTGTGGGAGTACTGCTATTACAAAGGATGAAAAATTAATGATTAGATACTGCAAATTAAACACACTAAATTTTCTGTCCATCAGTAAGAACTACCAACCCTAGACCACATTTACATTGACGAAGTGTAAAGGCACCAGTAAGGATCTTGTAGAACAACTCTTGCTGGCCTTCAACTAGGAAGGACACACAGTTGTCCATTTTGTTTTTAAACTGAAAATGTTATTTAAAAATGATAAACACTGACACTTGTCACTACTCCCAGATGGATGTTTTAGCAAATTTCAGATTGAGCAGTTCTCAGAAATTGTAAAAAAAATCCAAGAAGCTGGATAAATGCCTCTACAGGCTGCTGAATCATGGGGTGTACGTTAGGTTTTTTTGCACACAGTGATTCCATTATAGGTTAATTGTTATTGAATGACTTTTTTTTCCCCAGTGTTTTTGTTCGCTTCAGATTGGATTTTCATTACATCCTGATATGTAGCAACCTAGAAAAAAAGAGGATTTACTCTTTCTTTTTTCTTTCTTTTTTTTCCTAATCATGACTGTACTTCATTGTTCCCTCCTATAATTGCACGCTTTTTGTTTTCTGGGAGAAAAAAAAATGTTGGTTTGGCTCTTAAGTGTCCGCTGAAACATTAAACCTTTTTATGGTGTTGAAGGGAGAGAGATCGTTGGGTGCTGACAGAACCGTGAGAGGAACAGGTTCTTCTCCGGTTAGTCTGCTGGCACTTGGCCACTCCACATATTTCCCAGATCAGCATTCGCTGCAATCACCAAGATTACTCAAGAGCGTTATCTTGCAAACTGTTGAACTTCTCAGCTTTGTCATCTTTATTAGCCACATGCTATCATCAACTCCCTCACTTAGTTTTCCAATATGCTTTACAACATTCAAGAAGCATGATTCTTTGTTTGTTTGTTTGTTTGCTTGCTTCTTTTGTCATGTTCTTTGTGTGCTCTGGACTTTGCATTATTATGTTTGGACTTTGAGTTTGCAGCAGAATAAATATTCCCAACATGTCTGCAACATGAGGCAGAAAGTCCAGAGCTGGTCCTCTGAGCTATTGGTTTACTGACTGGAATGATTGTTTGGATGTAATTTAAAGATTAACTGACAGATTCTGGCAGCTGGAACTGATGTGATGTGATTACTGTGATTGTTTTCCCAGAGATGTAGAACTCGGTTATGTTCAGTGGGTAAAAAAACAACAACAAAAAAACCCACAGTTCAGACAGCCGCTGAGTGATGCTGAAGAGTGACGCTTGTTTTTAGGAGCAGCTAATTTTGGAGAGAGCCTATTTTTTCTTTTATGCTTTCAGTGAGCTGGAAGAGACTATTATAGTTTGTGCGAGCAAATGTGAGTAAGTGTATTTTGAGATGTACAAATTTTAGGTCTGTAAACGGATCCTTTTTTTGGCATACACTTTGGTTCAGAAGTACAATGTATTTAAAAAACAACATAAATTAGGCTTAAGTTTACATTTATTGTGGATCTTAAATATAGACATTCACTTATATCTTGTTAAATATCTGTTTTTAAGTGGCTCTTGATTATTCTGTGGCCACCACCAAGACCACTTTCCTTGGCTGAACTGGTAAAGTTCAACCAAACCTGTTGGTTTCCATCATGGTCCACAAAATTTCAACAGCATTGAAGTCAGAGATTTGGGAAGCTCATTCCTGAAACCCCAAAGCCAAATTGGTGTGTGTTTGGCATCACTGGCTGTGTCCCGAGGGTTAAAAGCAAAGTCTTAAATAGTTGAAGATGACTTTAGATAAGAGATGAAAGTTTCAGTTTAACTTTTATGTGCCAGACATGGTAAAACTCCTTTTTACCACTGAATGGACACAACTTGGCTCCCTGTCATTAAGTAGGAGGCTTAACAAAAAAAAAAAAAAAAACTGTCATTCCTCAATGGGCACGGATTGGTGTGAGGTTTTCCCGGTATGGATAAACCCAAGTAAAAATGTTTGTTTCATAGTCTTACAGGACAAAGTAAGTGACTAAGTGAGTAGACTGGTTGATGGGGAGGTAGATGGATGGTTTAATTTGGTGGATTGATGGATGGCTGGATCACTGGCTTGCTGGATGGATTAATGGGTGGATGGAGGAGTGGGTTGATGACTGATTGGTAGAAAAGTAGATCGATGAAATGCATGGATTGACTGATGAAATGATGGATTAGTGGGTTATTGGGTGGATAGATGGATGGAGAGTAGGATCGATGTTTGTGTTGATGGGTGGGTTAATGGATCGATGGGTGACAAAAAAAATTGATGGTTTAATGGGTAGGTTGATGGGCAGTAGGTTGATGGAATGAGTGGTTTGGTTTATAAATAGATGGGCTGATTGGTGGTTGGATGATCGGGTGGGTGGGGTCAGGGATGGATGGAGTGGGTAGATGGCATGACGGGGAGTTGAGTGATTGGATTTATTGATGTTTGAAAGTCAGTTGTTGTAGAAAATACCTCACATTTCAAATTTTTCCTATCTATACCATCAGCTTTTTCTTATGTTCATTTGCTAAATTTGATCAGTTTATCCTATACCGACACTGGTGGTCCTGTGCTTTGACTGTCGCTTGCTGTAGTGTCGATACTCTAACCTCTCATGGCTCTTCTATTCCCCAAGGAGAAACTGAGCACAACCAGTTTGGAAGTGAAAAACGATGCTCGCGTTCGGACATCTGCTGCCGTCGGAATGTTCTCGCTGTCACTGTTAGTGGAGGTTATATTTTCTGTGGTGTTTTGATGATCAAATGCGAAGTTAATAAAAGCAGCTTCTGTCAGCGGACTGAGAGATCGTACGGACGCATATCAAACCCTCAGGTGGCACAAAGATCGCCTGTCCTTGCCCATCTGTTATTCCCGTTGGGGAAAATCTCCTTCCTGCTCGGGATCACAAACACAGAAGAGCATATGCCCATCTGGGCATGCATTCCTGGCTGCAAATGCAAATATATACACACATGTGATCAAACAGACGAATATGCATAAACCGATGCGTGTAGACCAACAAAATGCATAAAGCAAGCTGCCCGTTATATTTGAACCTGTACATAAATCACTTTTGAACTGCATGTTTTGAATGTGTTTTAGGAACGGGGGATCAGAGCCAGGGGCTGAATTGCTTCTGTTTTCTGCCAGTGAGACTCGCCACCTGGTTGGGTACTCCCACCATATGCCCTTTTTATTTATTTATTTATTTTTTTTCCTCTCGATGTAACCTGTGCTTTGAGTTTGACGGCTGATGAACTTTATGACAGATGATGCTGTGAGGAAGCGACACTGTGTGACATTTAAACAGATACCCTAAACAGCCAAATGGATGTTTCTTTATGAATGCTGTCTCCTTCTCTGGAGGTGACATTTAAACGTGCTCTTTTTTTTTGTCGATAATCGATAAACTTAACCCAATAAGCTGTCTTGAAGCACCTCGGTTGTTCAGACGGAAAAGAGTTGCACCAATTTAGTTTTACTTGCCAATAAAGGTTGTGACGGATTCAGTCGGAGAATGCTGCAGAATGACATTTCAAGGAAGGGTAGGCTGGCCATATCTGGTAAAGTCGTTTCTAAGTGAAGATGTTGGCAGATTGGATGCTCATTAGGTTTTCATGGTAAAGTTTTTTGGTGTGTAGCTGTAATATTGGTCTAGAGGAACCGAGGAAAGGAGCATGTGCTGTTTTATGAAACGGTGTGGTTTCTTGGACAGCTTTGTCATTCGCAGAAGGAAGTGGTTTTATGCCTCCCTTCAACAAAGTACAAAATGTTCCTGTTTTTAAAGCCGTCTCGCGGCTCTGTCATTTCACAAATTCATGTGCGATCATGTCTGCCTCTGTCCTAGAGGTGGGGTATGTGTTTGGTGTCGGAGGAAAGACTCAAAACCCACATTTGGGAGACGTGTGATTGTCTGCGATGTTGGCAGCATCTTGTAATGATTGCTGGTATCTCAGTTCTGTTTTTTGAAATGCTGCCGTTTGGTTTATAAAAATTAACAAATGTTTGAATTTAACCTTATTTATTTATTTTAACTGATGCCTGGACATTTTCCTTCTGGATTTTCTCCTTGAGAGGGTAATTTGTAGGACTGTTAATTACAGCATCATTTAAGCTCAGCCACAGGCCATCCTAATGGCACCATGTGGTGTGGCTGTAATCTTATTCACACCTTCTTGTCAGTTTACAGAAAATTTTGCCAAAAATCTCAGAGGTCATTAAGGTGTTTTTTTTTTTGTGTGTGAGACAGGCTTTTGTGTTTCTTCTAAGTCAGCAGTGCTTGATAAATGAATGAAAACTACTTCCCGTTATTTACTCGGGTTATATTTGTCGGATGTTATAAATTATATCGATGTGAAACATTTAAATGTGACAAAAACGAAGAAGAAGCCTGCAAGGGCAGCAAACACTTTTTCTTGTGTAATTTCTAATGCACTAAATCCTGATATAAATAACTTCTACTTTGCATCCGTTGCCTAAGCGCTTTTCCATGGAGGTGGGGTACACCGACAGATCGCTGGTCCATCAGAGACATACAGGACAAATACGCGCACAGCCTCAACAGTGCTATGCACACGGATGCCTTGCTTCCTTGTCGCTAGATGTTAAAGTTCACTGAAATAATGCTGTGGTCTTGTGTAGCATCAGAGTGGAGCATCAACTGGCATGTTGTCATTTCCAGTTTCATAACATTTATGTTCAAACTCAGTTTTGTTTTTTTTTTGTGGTTACTTAAAAGCACAATTTGCAAACAACAATTTTGTCAATTGTCAATTTGTGCCCCCAATTTGCTTCCTTTGACTTGGTCATTCTAAGACATTAATGGTAAATTGCACAGTGTCCAGCTTTGTCCATCATCTGAAAATAGTATACTCAAAACACGGTGTTGCCACAGATGGTTTCCATACATTTTCCCTCTGTTCCTCCATATGTGTGTCCATTCTTTCTTCTTTCAGTTTGTTCATTCATTCATTCATTTATTCATTCATTTGTTCTTTCCTTCCAATAACTGAAATGGCACCCAGTCTGACAGTTTGCACCACATAAAGATAATGCCTTTAAGCATTATAATTTACTCTACGAGTGCTGTGGGGTTATGCAGTGCAACAGGACTTTTTTTTTTTTTAGAAATGGTAAATATTTCAAATGAAAAGGGCTAAATTTATATTTTCCACTGCAATAATCAGATTAGAGTATTTTTTTCCCCCCCAAAAAATCTCTATACATCCTTTAATCTGTATTAAATAGATGAAATCAAGCTTTATTCAATGCATTTTTTTCTCTTCGTTGCTAAGTGTGAGACCCACACGGGCATACTAGCCATTTTACCTCTCATTTTGTCCCATTTTGTCTGCTTGCGTTATCTGCTCCCCCCACTCTCCCTGAAGCCTGCGTGAGTTGGGGCCCAGCACTGTGACGCAGCGACCGACGTGAACACACACTTTACAGTCATATATGCGCCGCATGTTGGGCTGCGCACAACATGCACTGGGAGACTGCAGGTTCAAAGTGCTCACCACACCAGACTGACCCAGGCTCGTGTGTAACGTGCCCTGGCAGAGCTTGCTCTACTTCTCTCTCAGCTATAAGGGATTACAGATAATGGGTCGGAGTGTGGCGAAGACCTCATAAAGACTTTAGCCTCGAGCTGAGTGCAAAACAAGCTGAGCCTGCACGTTTACAAGTTCAACAAGTGACCTATGACTGTGTAAAAAATATCACTGTACTGTACATTTAATCTAGAGGGAGGAGAAAGTGAGTGGCAGAGTGAGTAAAAAATAAGTTGGCAGCGCTGTGCAAATATGTTAATCTACCCAAAATGTTTCTGTTTTACTTCCATTGAGCTTTGCTTACAACTATTTAAAGATGATCAAGATTCATCCGTGTTTTTTTGAAAGTCTAATTTAAAAATCTGTTTTACCTTTAAAAAAATATAAAATAAAAAAAGATATTGGAAAATACACCAACAACTTATTGTAAGAAATGAGTTGCACCACAGTTTCCAGAACGTACAGTTTGTGTCTTCATCTTTTGGATCAAATATTTGTCTATATTGTTTTTAGTCAACATGCATACAAAGTGTGTTATTTTGCCCCTACATAAATTTGCATTTAATATTCCTGGTTTAGGGAGTTGAAATCAGCGCTTTAATTATATTAGCCTCTAGGTCCTTCGCCAAGGGAAAGTGCATTTTTAACGAGGTCTATGAAATTTACTGTGTGCATGGTTGCATCCCAGAGCCCAAAAGGCACTAACATAAATAGACAAAGTTATATGCAACTTATTAGGCAAGTTTAGTCGAAGTAGGCACATTTTTAAGTCAATCTTTAGAAATATTTAGGACTTAAATTTATGCTTCAAAAAGCCTTAATTTGAACTTTTGAAGAGTTGCAGAAACCCTGGTAATGACCGAGCAAGGACAAAAACATGATTCACTTTTTTAAAATGTTTCTGCTTGCCAAAAATGCTGCGTTTCAACAGTTTAAGAGTTTCTTAACAATGACCAACCACTTTGACGTATTTCAGTTCAGTTTCTGCGCTCACCACTGCCCTCTTCAAAGTGTCCAGAGACATCCACATAAACACAGACTGTGGAAGAACCGCAGTGTTGGTTCTGTTTGAACTCAGCGCAGCATTTGACACTGTTGACCATGATGTGTTATTGAAGCGACTGGAGAGCTGAGTCGGACTCTGGTACAGCACTGGACTGGTTTGAATCTCGCCTGAAGAACAGAGACTCGTTTGTGTCAATAGGTAACTTCTCATTGGTGGGGACAGAAGTCGCATGTGGAGTACCCCAAGGTTCTGTCCTGGGACTCCTCTTACTTAATATCTATTAAATATCTATTTAAAAAGCAGAAACACTAAATTTCTTCAAATCTAGACTAAAAACCCACCTGTGTAGTTACCTTTCTTTAAGACAAAAAAATAAAAAATAAAAATAAAAAAAATAAAACTGGAACCTTTATAGATATTTGCTTGATAATTTTGTTGATAGCATTTGGCGAAATGTAATGTTTATTGCTTGTTTCATAATTGGTTACTATATTATGTTTTGCACTAAGCATTTTGAACTGCCTTGTTGCTGAAATGTGCTACACAAATAAACTTGACTTACTTACAGCCTATTGCAATTCCAGGTGTTTGTAACTTAGGTATTTAAAGTGAACTTATAACTTTTGATGAAACCCCTGAACTACAAGAGTTGCATGATGTTTTTTTTTTTTTTTTCTTGGTTATATTCTAAACCAAACAAGTACCTTCCACAACCAAGAAATTATTCCTTACAATTGTTTTAAATCAGTGGAGCTATGAGTGACAAGACCAGGTAGCTCTTCCTGGTAGATGACAACATGGGGGAGGATTGAAACAACATAAATGAGACAACCATCTAAGAGGGCACAGCATCAACTAATATAATGAAAAGGATTCCAATGCCGTTGTTGTCGGGCCTACACAGCTGAAGTGAACTTTACAGAACTCCAGTGAACGTCCAGAAATCAAGAGTCTGGACTGTGATATTTTTGACGCTCTGTAGAGTTTGCGGTTTTAGGCATCTAACCCAGTGGATTAATGAAACTTTGCCGCTCCGCCGTGCATGCTGAGGAATGCATGCACAAACATGTACTGTACGTCAGAGGGTTTTCTCCTAGAAATTCCAGCAGGTACTCAGGGGATGGGTGCAGGAATGCACGGGCGCCTACCTTTTTGTTCTGTGTTTAGGGGTGAGTTCCAGATCAGTGAGCCGCGGTTTGCGCCTCCTCATTAAAGACACATTTTTCTGCGCTGCTGGGTGGTTTCAGTACACCAAGGCTACCTGAACCCATTATGAGAAATTTCTCCCTCACCACTTGGCAGAGATCGACAAAGACATGGAGTCAGATGAAATTCTACCGGCAGTGTTATCATCCGCGATAACATAGGAGCACGGAAGCCTGAAGGCTTCAAATAACCATGTTGTCCTCTTAGTTGTTGCTTCATTTCCCTAGGTTGTTGTTTTTGGTTTTCTTTTCTTCTCTCCGCCTTCAAGCTGACGGCCGCAGGGTTTATCTCTGTTACATAAACTGACCACGTGCCTTTTGGCAAAGCCACGCCTACGTGGAACGCCATCCAAGTCTGTCAAGGTTATTTTAGCTGAAGGTTGTGCCAGTGTGGTTTGACACACTTCCTCTCTGCAGCTGTGTTTATGTGCGGATGTTTATTGTTCGTTGTTCGTCAAACAAGCCCTATCCTCTCAAGTTTTAGTTGTTTTTTTTTTTTCTTCTTCTTTATAAGGTTGGGCATATAAAATAGATTCTGATTAATTTCGACTTTTAGATGTGTCATTGCTTCATAATGTTAGAGAAGATTTCCAATATTGGACCAATTTGTGTCATTTTGACCAGCATGTTTTGCCAGTCCTGCTTAGCTGCAACAAATTATACTGCAGCTTTCATTAATTTCCCATTACCCAATCGTTTTTATTAGTTCTGTCACTAAGCACAGTTGACATTTTGGGAGTACATCAACTCTGTTCAGGTTTGCGTAAGTTCGTCCATTGGAGGACATTTGTTTTCTAAGCAGAAATTCCTCACAAGCTGATCCGTTCTGTTTTTGCATTGAAAAATGCACTTATTTGAAGAAAGAACCTAAATAATGTGTAATAAGGCATCATAATGTGTTATGTCTTCATACCTCTTAAACTTTTTCCTGTCGTATCAAATTACAATCACATGTTGAAGTTCTACTAGGATTTTGTGATATTATTTTGCCAAGCGTAAAAAGTCAAACTCTGCTTCCCATAGCATAAACAAAGCCCACCATATTTAACTCCTGTAAATAAACCCGTAGGCAACAGTCTTGTTAAAAACCCTGCATTTAGTTTTGATCTTTTTTTTTTTTTTAAACCTATATCTCTCTCAGTTTAGCAGTTCAAAGCCTACTCACAGTGGGGCACCGCTTGGGTGCAAGGGTGCTTAAATAAGACACAAAAAACTCCTTGAAATAAAAGCTGTTACAGTGCAGTTGCTGTTATAAATACAGTCGTCTTGTAGTTCTCTCCCACCTAAGCGGTTGACCTTTGCAGTTCCTTCATAATCTCCACGGACCTCTTGGCTGCATCGTGCTCTCCTGTCAGTTTAGTTCAGCATCCATGTTTTTGTAATATCACCATTCTAGGATTAAGCAATGACTGAAATCCTTAACTCCTTGTTGTGTGTTCCTTGGTCTTCATGGTGCCATTTGTCCACTAATGTGCTCTGAGTCCTTCTCTGAAAGGCTGTGTTTGTACTGAAATTGCACTACACACAGATGGACTCTAATTGCTAATCATACGTCTTCTGAAAAGTAATTTGTTGGACTACATTTTGGGCTATCAGAAGGTAGTAATCTTCTCAGATTGATTAGACGGAGTGCACATTCATCCGATCGTTTATCATTCGTGAAAAACTACCACTTATAAGAATTTTATCGTTGCCTGGATGGCTTTCAGTTAATGATGTGAAATATAAAATGGCTTTATTGTCTGAAATGGTATTTTTATTATTTTATCCACTAAAGCATTAGAAAATATCAATAAATATTGAAATTATGATTAGATGCAGTTCCCGTGTGCTGTTCAGCGATATAAATCACACTTAAGAAAGTGGCGTTCTGAAGAAAACAATTTCAATTGGGAAGGTTTTTCCAAGAACAGTAATTGAGTTTGTGACAATGTCATGTTGCAATAGCCATACAATTATCTAAAAAGAAAAGCAATAAATAGGTTTTCAATCATAATTTGTATTGTTATCATAATAGCACCACGAAATATCAATAAAACTCTAAATCCATATAGCCTCTCCTACCCATCAAGTCGTTGTTGATGGCATTTCTACATTAGGAATGTGTTGTCAGTCCTTATGATCAATACAAACTGAGATGACGTTAAAGACTACATCTGAAATGCTAATGCTAACTCTGCCCATGTCTCTTTGCGTCGAGCGTGTGCGCGCCCGAACCTCTCCGTGACTCTTCACAGTCTAGAAGGATTCCAGCTCTTGTTGCACTCAGACATACAGCAGCGGGAGATGGTTGCAGAGGCATGTCTGGGGATGTGGTCATGAGAGGCTGGTATTTTATGGAACATGCTGTACTAAGCCGTGGCGTTCCTGTAAACCTGCTAAAAATAGATGCCGCCGATGAAGGGGATGTAAAAGAAAAACAATGCGGAGGTGAATGTAAAACAGACTCACAAAGCCGGTTCGTCTTTGAACGCTCAGGCTTCGGGAGCCCTGGGAGCTCAGACGAGTTTAGTTCAAAAAGCAATCCTGGTGAACATTACGTAGATGTCTAAAGAAGGACCTGTATTCTCTTTGAAATTTATGAGCCTCTGTTTAAGTTTTTTTTTTTTTTTTTTTTTTACTTTTTAGGACTTGATGGATTTATGTTTTTTATTAGACAGTTAAACTGCAGTCACATTCATAACGTGTACAAGTCCAAAACCACAAGTCCTCCCTCTGTCAGAACTCTCCTCCTTTATAATTTTGGATTTTAAAATGAGCCCAGTGCAAACTATTGCACTATTGTAGCTTCAGCTTGCTGTTGAAGCCAAGCCTGGTCTGGTGTTCTATTCGGCTGTGGCACTTTCTTGGAGGAGGGCGTCCGCTGACATAATACCAAATTTTGTCCATGTCCTATTAACGTTTTGCTTTTCAGTAATGTAATGAATGCTCCTACAGCAGCTCTTCTGTCTCTTTTGTGTAAATCTGTTCTGTCTTCTCAAACCCCCAGTCGGACGTGGCAGATGGCCGCTCGTGTTGAGTTGGGTTCTGCTGGAGGTTTCTTCCCGTTAAAGGGGAGTTTTTCCTCTCCACCGTCGCTACATGCATGCTCGGTATGAAGGGTTCCTGTAATGACAAGTGAATGATTGTCTGCTGGTGCTGTGTTCTCGTCCAGGAGGAGTGAATGCTGTGAGTTGGTGAGACGATGCAATCTTCTCAGTTTCCTTGGATAAAAAAAAAAAAACAAAAAAAAAAACTTTTTAAACTAATCTGAATTCACTGCAATGGTTTTACATGGTAAATGGACTGAACTTGTATAGAGCTTTTCCAATCATTTTGACCACTCAAAGCACTTTATACTTGAATCTCATTCTCCCACACATTTATACACCAATACACAGATCGGTAGGCAACTTAAGTGCCTGGCCCAGGGGCACATCGACATGTGGAAGCTGAAATCGAACCTACAACCTTTTGATCACAAGACAACTATTCTACCCTCAGAGCCATAGTCGCCCCCATGTATGGCTGAATTGAAATGAGTCTTTTTGTTTTTATTATTGCACTATGTGCTATATAACTAAATTGAAATGAATCGATCATGTTATATGAAAAATAATCAGGATTTTTTTCTTGTCCCTTTCTAAAATGTGTTTAAAGAAAGAAATTTGGCTTTATCACTGCCTACTCTGTCTAAAGCATATATTAAAAACCAAACTTCTTTGGCTGTCTTCTGTGCTTTCACTCCTCGCTTTCATAAATAAAATTAAATATGCTCTTTCATATAAGTTACATGTGGCTTTACAGCTGCTGTGTGGCTCCCTACATACACTGCCCACCCGATGTCCCATTTGAGATTCACCCATTGCCTCATTCTCAGACTTTTACTTCTAACTCTGTAGCTCTAGATTGTCTGCACTCAAGTTACTCATGCAGATATTTAATATTCACCACATCCCGGTTTCCTCCTCCTCCTTATTTTTAATAGCTCTGTTCTTGGCAGTTTTTATGGCCTGCCCCCTCGGTTACAGTATCCCTTCTGGAATTTTGGCCTCCTTTCAAAAATCCTAAATCAACTGCAGGCTGCCACAGCAGCAGCCTGGGCCCCCTTTGCTCCATCACCCCACATTTTGACCCCAGGGACTATTTGTGTGCAAGAAAAAAGTTTGAGACTGACTGGTTACCCTTTGAAGGTTTAGGACTTTAGTTTATTCACAGTTATTTTTTTTATTGTCTCCCTCTATGTAAATTAGTAAAAATTTAGGATCATCATTTATTTCGTTGCGCTTCCTGATACACCAGCTGACAGCTTTGCTGATAGGAAGGCACAACGTTAAGGTCTCATACTTCATCAAACTATTCTTTTTATTAAATTTATCGCTGACAAAAGCCTGCATAAAGCAGGCTGTTTTAAAGACAATATTCTGATAAGTCTGCTGCTGTCCTTAACTTGCACTGAATGTGTAAAGTTGCCCCAAAACCTATTTTATATCTTGCTGGTTTTCCCCAACTCACCCACCCATTTCTCAAAAAAATAGCAAATTTTCCTTTCACCACAAATAGATTATTTTCTCTATTCTTTATTTTATTTTTTGGGTTGTGCTTCTAAAGCTCAAAAAAGAAAAAGAAAAAAAAGAGAAAACATCTACAGTGAATCTTTCAAGACTAAAACTAAGCCTTACTTGAGCAGTCAAATATAATTAAATTCTCAGTAAAGACTCCAAATGTAAAATAAGTTATTTTTTAAAATTAAACTGTCAGCATTATGTAAAATTGACTTTGTCCAGAAGCTGGTTAAAACTTTGCTAAAGGCTTAATGGAGAAACATTGTTGTGATGATTTTCTGAAGGCGGAGTGTCTGAACGAGCAGGAGCTTCTTAAAGAGACAGAGGCCCAATTTCAAGGCGTTGAATTGCAAAGTCAAATTTCTTTAGAGTCAATGTTCGACATATACAACTTTTCATAACAACTGAAAGAAACATGGATACTTGGTTGTGCTATAAAATGGTGTTATGTTCCTGGAAAATACATAATACTGCCCCTGGAAGCTTCTCCTTTACTGCAAAAAGGCTGCTAGATATATCCACTTGGATTTGTAATGCTATAAAATGCTATAATAAAGCACAGTGTGCCCTCTGTTTATGGATGTACTAAAGGCAGGAATGGCTGACAGAAAAAAAAAAACATCAGTATTTTAAATCAAAAATCTCCCCTTCTGCTTCTTTTGCTGTTTGTTTCATTTGTGCAAAATCAAACTCTTTTGCAGAAGTATTTCCAGGAGCCCAAGGCTTATGTCCTCTTTTCATCCGAGTCCCATTGGTGTCCCTTCACCTCTAAATGACCCCCTCACTCCCCCGTCTCATTTACTTGTCTGATTTGTCCGTTATCCTGTTGTATGCAACATGTTTGGTCTGTTCTGTACACACAGATCAGCAGGCGGCCCTTTTGATCACGTAACTGGGGTGTGAAGCTAAGCTCTCGTCAGCACAGGGGTTCCTCCTCTGAGCTTTCATGTGGGTTTGTTCTTCGGATTTCACATGTACCAAGATCCTCAACAAAGCAGTGAATCTGTTTTTTTTTGTTTTGTTTTTTCACCCACATGTGTGTGATGTTCTCATGACGAGCTCTGCTACACATTAGTCCTGTGATTTACCGAGTTTTGGTTGGCATGTCCTCCCCGAGATGTCTCACTGGCTCATTCGTCTTTGGTCGTCCGTTGTATCTGATCTGGCTTAGATTTCCGGCCTCGATGGCTGGTTTGCAATAGAACATGTGCGTGGCTGATGATCACAAACATCCTTCCAGGGTTCCTACACAGTCTGGAAAAGTGGCCGCAAGTTTTTTCTGAACTTGAGTCTCACCCTCGCTGTCCAAAAGTTGTATGATTTCCATCCGTCGTTCCTTAAAATCTGGAATTTTTACACAAAAATCCAAATCAATTTTATTTATACAGCACATTTCGAAGGAAGGTTCCGCGCAGTACAAAAGCGGATCAAAACAATGAACATGAGAAATGTGTTGGAACCTTGACCATCTCGCCTTCCAACAGCTGCTTGTGTCATGACGAAGGCTGAATCCATCTTTTTCCACATCGCCTTGTTGTACCTGCGAACATGTAAATGCACACTGTACTCATCAGTATTCAAAGACATGAGATGGTGCAGTCAACGTGAAGACAAAGACCACAGAGTTTCTGATTATCATCTTTACAAAAGGGGACTGTGTTCCAGCCGAGCTTTCATTAAGTTTTACACAAAGGCATCAAACGCATCTTCGCTCAGAGGGGACTTAGCAGTGTTTTGGTCGATCGTGTGTGTGGCTTAAAGAGCTTTGGACATCAACTTTTCTGTCAAGACGCGTCCTTTGTTCCATTGAAGCGATGCCAGTCTTTGTTCTCGATTGGTAAAGCTGTCCTGACTCATTCATCAACCGTCTTCTGTTACCCATCAGTCTACAGTGAGTGTGAACTACAGGCTCAGTTTGTTTTGGTCTTTCGGGAAAGGCCAATCACGGCCAACTGAGATTTTATTTTTTTCTTTAACTCGTTAAAACGTTAGTATTTTAACACATATTGTCATTTAGGGATTTTTTATTTTTATTATTTGCTTCTTTTTGATCCTGGAATGTACTCTTCATTTGTTAAGGATTGCACATTTCTGTCCAACCGAGAAACCACAAACTTCAATGCATTTTATTGCGATTTCATGTGATTGTCCGAAAATGATAAATGGCTTTACAAAAACAAGACCTGCTGATAATTTCATCCAGCTTGGAAAAGAGAGTCTGAATATTTTGCTTATTCTACTTTGCAGAGATGGCACACGCTCTTTCATATTGCTACTGGAGAGCATCTGTGAAAGCCGGTTGAGTTTTGGGCAGAAGCATTGTAAAACGAACACGCTTTAATCCGAACCATTCCATTAAAACTCCGGCTGCATGTTTAGGACCGTCACCGGGGTTTTCTTCAGCTCAACTCTGCTTCAGACCTTTCCACTGCACTATCCTTAACCTTTCTGGATTGTTTCCTTGACGTTATGATGTCTGTTCACTCGTCTTCTGTGCCAAAGCATGCAGCCGCAATATAACTGTTTAGCTTAACTTTTTCCGTGCGCTCTCGTTTCTTGGTCGATAAATTCTACTTACATGCATACATGTGTTGCAGAAACATGTGATTGATGTGAGCGCCTGGCATTTAAAATATAATACCTACCGTATATAGCTTCCCAGCAGCCTTTTATTTATTGCTCACATCGACATTGCCATGACGACTGCGATTCAAAACATTTTGCAGCTAGAGCAAACGTAGCGTCTTTCACATAAACAAAATGGGAATTCAGCGGGACGTGAGGCACAAAGGCCTGTTACGGCGCGCTGGGAGTGGTTGCATCAGGCGGTTCGAAGTGCTTTAGCTCTTCTGACACCCTGTGTTTTAAATGCATCTCAGCGCCAGCAACCACAGTATGTCCTCCAGGGCTATTGTTGTTTTAGACATCTGTGTTTGAACAGCAGCCCTGTATTTTAAAAATCTCCTCTTTCTCCGGGAGTCGCTACAGGTCCGAGTCACGTTGACATCCCTCATCTGGCAGCTGTGGATGAGTCCCTCCCTTCTTCCTTCAGATCCCGTCTTTTGTTGAGTGTTTCGAGGTGCGTCTCAGTAAGTTAGAGCATCACTGAAAAGTATGCCCAGTGGACTCCAGCTTTTTTAGTGATGTCTTTTTTGTGTTTTGCCTTCCTTCTCCAGAGTGTCATTGACAGACTGCTGATCAACTGTCTGGTCAGCAGTTTTCCCTTTGATTGTAAAACCAACCCGGCAGTCTACAGCCTACAGCTGTGAAGCCACAAGTGGCTCATTAGATGTTCCTCAGCAGCTCGAGCATTTGCCCAAAGGCATAAAATACCAAGGGATGTTTTTTTTTTTTTTTTTAATTTAACATTTTATGCAATATTTGTGTAGAATTTCCGTATTATTATTATTTTTTTTTAAAGATTTCAAAACGCATTATAATAGATTGCAAATGCAATTCTTTAATGTTGACTTTAACAAATATGGATCACTTAGATTTAAAAAAAAAAGAACTTTTGGTAAATGCTCTTCATTTTAATACCTAAGAACAAATCGTCTCTAAATTAAATGTATAAAAAAGCTCACAGTTGTGTCCTGTTGTTGATGTTTTTATCAGAAATCTGTATAATCTTATTAAAAAAAACCAAAAAAAACATGTTGCCTTTATGGGTTTAAACAAATCATTTAGTTGAGCCAAGGACCAAAATGCTAAAGGTTCTTGACCGCTGCTATACGGCTTCGGCAAATTGATGACAGAGGAAGTTATTTAAATCAAAATTACATTTGTGACATAAGATTTTTAGAAACTTTAATTAATTTATCGTTTTTAAAAGGGTCTAAGACATAATCATTAAAATGTTAGTAAATGCTTAGAATGCGTCACTGTCTGTCATGAATCTACACATTTTCTTTTGCTGTCATCTGTATCTTTTCAGGAAACGTTGGACTCCATCACTCAATAAGGCATCTTATGTGGAAATAGTGGCAGGTAACAAAATGGGCTTCCTGTTTATCGCAGGTTTGATCACAGATCATATAGCTGTCACGGCTCCAGTTTTTCTGACTGCAAAACACCCGAGTACAGCTACTGGGCACGGATTGGCTCTCTGTTGGAGACACCTGACCCAACCAAAACATGGGAGCTCATATGTTGAGCCATCAATTATGCATGACCTCTGTGGCGTCAGGTTTGCTGTAAAAGGGGAGCTCCTTAAGCCTTTTTTTTTTTCTTCTTCTTCTTCTGGTCACTCTAGTCACCCTGTGACTCTGATAGCGCTCTGTTTTTTTGCCCACAACAAAGGTCAAACTTTATTGGCCATGAAATCTAGAGACACTACTGAGACCTACAGCAGAGAACTGAGTCGGTTAGCATTTAAATCAAATCGGAGAGGATCCTTCATCCATAAGTTATGGCTGTTTCCCAAGAAATATCATACATTTCTTTGAACAGTTGAAAAATAGTTTTTCCTGCAATGTGACTTCTGCAGGTGTTGCATAAACCCCCAAGGAAAGACAAAATAATAAAAAAAAACCTGTTATACAGTAGTGGCTACATGTCCGTGCAGGATGTGGTTTGCTGGTCGCTGCAGTCACACTGTACCTACAACACTGACATTCCGTGGCAGCTGGCTTTGTTGTTGATCCGGTTTTTAAAAAGCAACAGCAGCACATGTACTCAGTTGGAGAGTCTGAGCGACGAGTCAGACGACGGGACTGCCAGTACCGACAGTCCTCCTGCTGCCTCTCAGAGACCCATATGTACCCAGGCCAGAGTCTACTCAGCTGTTATTGAGCTTATCTGGTGAGCTGATTGGGTAGTTGGGAGGACCAAAGGGGGGGTTGGGTTGAATTGGCTTGAACTGGTGTCCATTTCAAAGATAGTCCAGGTCAGCTGTGATCGTTTAGCTCCTGAGCTCTTTTCCCTCTGCTATTGTGTAACAGAGTTTCCGGCAGCTGTGAGAACAGAGAGGGTACATTTATTGGACATGAATGGATGTGTATTTATCGCTCTTCTCTGATTTAGTTCTGTTTATAATCTGTGTTGCCTTATTGTAATTTCTACTCTTCAAAATTAATATTTCGCCAGGAATCTCTGTTTTCAGTCATGAAACAGAGGAACCTTTGCATTTATTTTAACGTGACTTTATTATTGAGATGTAAAAAACATAAAATAAATGGTTAGATAGAAAAACTGAGAATAAATGCAGGAACACTTTACATAAATAACAACATAATTGAGAAGTTATTTCAGCAATTCAGTTTAGATATTGAAATTATTTTATTATATTGGTAACTTAAAATGCTTTTGTACATTTAGATGATTATGGTTTACAGGCAATTCAGTTTATTTTTTTAAAGAAAATTCGATAAAACGATTTTGACCATTTAAATGTAGTCATAACAAAGTATGTCCTAGTTCTGCAATACAGTCTACTTCCCTTTTCTCAGTGGCCCAGTAAGATTCTTCCAACATTGTTTCTAGTGGCTTAACACAATAAATATGATGGCTGTGGCCCATGTTGTAGATGCATCCGTGTGAAGTCTCTTGATAGACTGACTCAAACTTCAAATCCACGTCTTGTTAATATCTTTCAAACTTTGTACTTTGCTTGACAAACTTTTCAAAGTTGCAGCCGTACCTGTTGGTTACGCTTGCTTCTACTTCCAAAATATTTACCTTCCACCAAACTTTTCAATAGCAACTTGGATACAGTCTGAATAACCAGTTTCTGTTGCAACTGCCTTTTATGACATGCCATGCGAAGGATCTCAATGACTGTCTGCCGGACATCTTTCAAGCAATCATTTCCACATCCCCATTGTGTAGGACATGGCCTTAATTTAATATTTTTAAATTAAAAACAATTTGTTGTCAATTAGTGCTAAATACTTTTATTTTTATTTAACTTATCAGCTTGAAACATGGATGTCTTAGGTTGGGGGAACAAAGTCTGTTTTTTTATCCTTAGAAAGCAGACCTGGAAGATTCTAACAAATATCATATTTCAATCATCTTAACCTTATGATGACAAGGTTTCCCCCAGAAAACTTGCTAAGCCTGGTGGTTGGGCGCTAAGGCAGTCATTCATGCAGGGGCCCATTGTGTTTTTGAGTTTAACAATGTTTAAAGTTAACAGGAAATTTGAAAATATCACTTGATAGTTATCTCAAAGATTAATATCTGAACAAACTATAAAGTCTTAAAAAATGCAAACATTAAAATAAATAAATAAATATATAAGCAATGCTTAGCCTGGTGGTGGCACAAGTAAAGTCTGGTGGCCCGCCAGGCTTATAATACACTGGGGGAAACCCTGGATAAAATTTTGAGGGGTGGAATTAAGAAAAGTGGAAGTGATGTACCCTGACAGTATATTGTGAACACATAGGGTCATACATGTTGTTTTCAAACATCCACAGGACTGTTTGTTTTCAAAGACATAAATTAAGTAAGTAGGACTGGCTAGAATTGATGCAACCTAATTTAAGTTGAATTCGATAACTCTCCCCCTCAAACTCCCGTGATTTGTCTCGCTGTTTATGTGGTGCAGCTTCAACATCGTAAACTCTGGGGGACAGTAATGCATTGACTGTACTGCCAAACTCCTAACTTTATGTGAGATCATAGAATTCTTTTGATCTCTCTTTAGATTGTCTCGCAGTCTGACTCGGAAGCAAAACAAAAGAAAAAAGAAATCCAGTGTAAACATAAAGAATATGTGTACTGAAACCCTATCTGATCTGCAGGCAGCTCTGCCTTGTGACTTCTTCACTATGTCGAGGCAAATCAAGCAATATATTCCTGAACAGCGAGAACAAACGGCCTCATCCTGCTCAACTCTGATCTGAGTCTGACAAAGACAGAAGGGAGGATTAATGATCCCTCTGCTGATGCACATGCAGTGTCATGAGTTGGAACATAATGCTCAATACGTTGCATATGCTTTAGGGTAAAACTTAAGTCGAAATTCAAGCAGAGGGCGAGGGTGTGTCTGCACTGTGGATTGCTTCACATAACGTTGATGTGTTCAAGATGTAGAAGAAATCCTCTGAGGTATGTGAACGGTCTGCTGCGTAAGATGTCGACTGGGGCAAGTCTTGAACACCTGTGCAACATTCCAGAGGTAGGACTAATCAGGGTCATGTACACCTGAGCCAAACTGAATATTTATTAGTTATTAAAGCTGACTGGGTCACGTAAAGGGTACGAGACTTAACAGGAGCTCTCACTGTTTCCAACAAATCAAAGCGGTGTGGGAAATCAGTGTAATGTAATACCCAGCAATTATTTTATTAGGATTTTATGTAACAGGTCTATGCAAAGAAATACTTGGTTGTGAAGAGTCTCTCTGCTGGGTTTGTACAAACGGCTATTCTTGCCCATTCTCCTTTGGGGGGGAAAAAGAGAGGTTTTATGTCTGATTGGATGAAGAGTGTTGGTGAATGTCAGTTTTTCAAAGATTAGGATTCTCTATTGTACTTAAGTCTGTGCTTTGATTGGACCACTCTAGCACATAAGCTTTGATCAAGGCCTGATCATTGGGTTGTTGTCCTGCTAGAAGGTAACGCTTTGCCCTGGAGCTGGATCTTCTGTTGCCTAGAACAAGTATTTTTCTACAACTGTCCTGCTGAAGAAAGGCATTTTCTCTCCCATGTGTCATGGTGGAGATCGTTTGTCAGGATATGTTGGTGTAAATTTCTTACCACACAATATTTTGTATGTAGACCAAGAGATTTCTGTTTGAACTGGGCTCAATTTTTGCTGCTCTGGCCTTGTTTGTCCCAGCTGTGGTTTGAACATTGTTTCTCAGGTTCTGGTGAGGAGTTGTTTAATTGCCATCAATTCGCTGACTTATAAAGATCAACACATCTCTTGACCATTTCAAGGTATTTTCTCTGGTCTTTCTCTTTTTGTACGACTGGTGAGGAAAACTAAATATTCCCAAACACTTGAGTCAAACTAATAAGTAAAGTTTGCATTTGCTTGAGTTACATTTGGTTCTTAGAAATTGTTGTGGCACTACAGCAAACTCTTGTTATAGTGGATGACCAGCTTTTGTATGATTCCACTGGTGATTTGTCTTTGATGAATTCCAAGTGTTTTGGGTAGGAACGCCTCCTTGCCCCCCTCACAACCACCCTAATCTTTAGCTCCCACCCCAGACTTTCTATCAGTATCATGTCACGACTGTAGCTAGACCACTCCAAAGGTTAATAATATTTCCAGTCAGAAGATACATCCATCCACACATACACACGCGCACGCACACACACAGAGTGTTATGTCTGACACACCATTCTCAAAAACACCGCCTGATACCAGAAAGCTTAAAGAAACACTAATAGAACTAGCAAGGATGTGCTATCTTGGCTTTTACCCACAGTGGGTCCAATTCTTTTTCTTTTTAAAATATTTTTTATTTCACTTTAACTCAGATGTTTCCTTTTGTAACCCTTCAGTATATTCTCTTCGCGCGTTCATTGAGTTCAACAACATGCTTAGTTGTGTTCCTCATTCCTGTTTGTTGAGTGTAATTGTATTTGCAGAGGCCGCGGTGGCGTGAGGAAACGTGAAAGAGGGTAGCCTTGAAGAGCATTTTCTCTCTCCACTGCACTTGTTTGTGTGGTTGGAATTCAAAATGTACGAAAGGACAGTAGAAAAAAATCCGGAGGAAACAAAGATGCATGAAATTGGGCTTTTGAGTGTATTTGCATGGACACTAGAGTTTTCCCTCAGCGTTCCAAGGTTGATAAGCAGCTGTTGTTGGATATGCTGTTTCTCTAACACAGGGGATGTGGACATTTTGAGCTGTTCTGGTTAGTATGTTGTTGAGAAGTATTGTTTAAAGATTGTATTTATTCCCCTGTTGATACTGTATTGACCAGACAAGATGGATCGTCTCGTTTTATCAAAAATGGAACCAACTTCCACTTTCTTCTGGCTTTAATCTTTCTGTATTTTACAAATGAACCTGCACGGGCTCTTTTGCTTCTGTCTGCTGTTTCAACACAATAGAAAAAAGTCAGAACTGATGCAGAACAGAAATACAGAACTGATCAATGGGATGTCTAAAACAATGAGTGCAGTAATGTCAAATCTCTGTCTGTCAAAGCCATGTATCAATTATACGCTACCAGAGAAAGCAGTTAACTTCCCCCGTCCTTAAATCCAGGTGCAGCCTGTTCTTTCTTTCCCCAGGTGTGGTCGTATGCATGAAGGAATCTTCTGACCATGCTGTAGTGAAATCTTGCTGCATCTGACTAGTCATGCCTCCCACCCACTCATCATGTATCTTTTCCAAAGGCACTAAGTAAAGAGCTTGCTGGCTCCTGCAGCATTCTGGGTTATGTTAATGATATGGCTGTACAAAGGCACTGCCTGCTTTAATTATGGAACAGTGTTTGGCTCCTGGCTCCTGCTCCCCTTTCCGTTTCTTTGATATTCCTTCATTTTCTGTCTCAGATTCCTTTTGCTACTTCCCTAATGTGAGGTTTTTGATTTCCCCTCCACTGCTCAAGGAGAAGGGGTGGTCTAATCCACTGAATCACATATGTCACTTACCCGAGGTAGCAATGAATAGGTCCTAGATTAACAGTGGACACTAAACGCATTTGGCCTCCGGGACGGTTGTTCCTGTTTGATTTGAGCCCTGATTTTTATCCAGCTGTTGTCAGGCAACTGTTCTGCTTCCTCATCAGTATTTCTTACGAGATTCTGTGAAATATGTCTTCCGTACAAGATGCAGATGGTGATCCCACTTCCAAATGTTACCCCTGCGCAGAAATATTGGTTATTTCTGTGGCCCCTATTCTGAAGTCAAGTAGGGTTAGGGCAAAATAGTTCTAAATATCTTTAAGGAACAAAATAAATAGGTTACAATGGACCCCTGTCTTTTCAGTATTCACAGATTTTTCTGTGGGAGGAGACTGAAAATTATTTCTGGAAAAACTGCCTATTCATCAGAATTCTAAAGAAAATGGAGCTTGAGAAGCTAAAATTCCTCGGCACAGTCATATTTAAAACACTACTGACTGGAATTTGCAAAGTAGTCAATTTAGGAGTGGCATTTTTTTTTCTTTTCTTGATGCTGATTGGCTGTTCCCTCAAGAGCATCTATAAGAAAGACCATGGTCGTCAGCTTCTGTGGTAGCGCTACAGAAGCTGCACATTAATACATATAAGGAATGCTTGGTGCTTTAAGCATTAAAATAAACAGTCAAAATGTTTTTTTTTTTTTTAGACGAGGCTCCCAAGTATTTGCTAACTTTAGCTATTTGCAGATCGTTGTGGTCTCAATCACCCACGAATGCATAGAGGTCCAATGTATTTTGATTCTCTTTAAAAAAAAAAAAACAACCAAACAACAAAAAAAAACAGTTTGACTATATCTAAGAATTTTTAGCACATCTGTTAACGTGTTCAAAATCTGAATCAGTCCTATGCTTTGGGCTCATGACAGACGTGGAATTTTGATGAGTCTTGCACTGATAATAATGAATCAGTGTGTTTTTTTTCTCTGTCTGTTTCAATCATTTATTGTTTGTGATTCAAATGCAAATCACTTCAAGCTGCATTTGAATGAATGGTGCGGTATAAACACATGCGCTTGTTCTTCCTCTGATTATTGAGCTCAGTCACATCTCACTTTACGTTAAGAAACATTTTATTCTCATTTGTGAGTAGTTTTTATGTGCTTCTTTTGCGTTGGTAAGAGCATGAGTAGTTCTAGGAGATATTAACTATGCACTTACAGGTTCATCAGAGCCGTATATATTTTTGAGGACTTCTACAGTTTGAATGTTCTGGCTCTTTTTTTTTTTTTTTTGCCTTCCTTGTTGCTTTCTCTTTATCCAACCCATCCTCTATGCAAATATAGTATGGTGGGCACAGAGGCTCCACTATTTGCAGCTGGGCCAACAGTAAATTTTCCTTCTGACAAGCCTCGTATCATTGTCTTCTCCTTGTGTGTCATGACCTAAGGATTACCCGCCCCCTCCTCCTGTCTCCTTGAACCGTGCATAGTGTGGGCTCCCGTCAACAAGGCCTTGTGTCCTCCACTCTTTGCCGTTTCTCCCATCCTATCTCTCCATCCTGCCGTCCCCCTCATCTCTCATCAGTCCTTCTCCTACAGAGCACTGTGAGTTTTATGACTGCTCATGTGGTGAACCCAGCCCCACAAGGAAGACCAAACAACCGACCTTGAATTGATGCTGTGAACGCACCGACATCCCCATACAACCCCATCCACAACCTTAAAAATACTGACACACTGCAAGCCTGAAGGACACCTGCTGTAGCTTCTGTCTTTGAGGGTCAGAGTGCAGGAGACAAAGATGTTCATTCCCCAGATAAAAATGTCAGTTATTTTATTTTATTTTTTTTTGTGTGACCATGATTAATAAAATCAAAACCTGTTCCACCATTAACGCAGCAACTTTTTCTTAGGAGTCCATCTGCATCCAACATCCTTTACTGGTTAATATTTGTGCTATTATCTTTCCCAAATCTATCTGATTCTGAAGGTCTCTTCATCTTGGTGTTCTTCATGTTCAGCTTCCTAACAGACACTGTGAGGATCTGGTTTCTAAGCTGTCTGGTATTTACAACTGCTCATCACTTTGTGCCCAGCACATCTTCCGGTGATGTGGTGTGTTGCTTTATGCCAGACTAACCTTGCGGAGCTGTTGCCAAAGGTTTCATTTGGCAACAATATTGTTGACGGAAGCTGTAATTACAGGATTGATTATTTTTGACTGAAATTTCATCATGCTTTTTCTTCTTTACTTGGTGTACCTAGATGAGTTTGAACATCTGAGCCATTAAAACATACATCAGGTGTGGCCATTCAGGGAAGTGGGACTCCATCCAAATGGCTAGATACATTATTGATATGCAGAGCAGGAGTACCTAACAGTTAAGACGTTGCTTCCAAGCACCTCTTTGGCTTTACAATATTGCACACACTGACATTGCAAAGATGATTGTGATTTGATACAGTGGCCAGCTCTAACCGCAACACATGCTTCCCACAATGTTTGAAGGAATTTTAGCCAGGCCCGAGTGGGATGTTTAGAAGAATCCGCTTCTATTTTACCTCTCTACTCCTCAGAATACAACCTACAGCTCCTTTAGCGTTCCTCCCAGGCTCTTGGCTGCCTCCCTAACCGTTTTCTATCTTGTACGCTCATGCAGACTCTCAATCATTCAGGAAATGACGGTCCTAAGTGCTTCAAGAAGAAGGCAGCTGGACCTCTTCTCTTGTTTCTTGAAGATGTTTCACCTCTCCTCTAAAAAGCTTCTTAAGTTCTTGAACATGGTTGGGGAAAAAAAAAAAAAACGGGCACAGAACAAACACTAATGGGGTCATTAAGGTCACTAATGGGGCAATCAGGACACATGAGTCACTGGGTCTACCCTCTATTCAGCTCAATTGATTTATTATCAGTAATGCAGACCAGTCGCTTTCATTTTTGACTGTCTTTTCTGTGCTGTGTGGTATAAAAATGCTGTAGATTGTTTTGTACACTTCCTCTGCCTGATACCTTTTAAGCACTTGGCACCTCACTACAAAGAATGGTTTTAGTTAAAGGATTCGAGTGAGTCAAGCTTTATTTAAAACCATTTGCTGTAATGATGTTAAATGGGAAGATAAAATGACTAAATCTCCCTTCAAACAGAACTTAAGCTTTGAAAATAAATGACGGATCTTGAACTCATTTATGAAACATGGCTTTTTAACTGAGGTGATAGCACATTTTATATCCATATATTTAAAGTTGTTATTTTTTTTAGGATCAGTTTGTGGTGAAAAAAAACAAAACAAAACAAAAAAAAAACCTTTGCACAGTATCAGAATCAAACGTGTATATTTTTTGTACTTCGATAATCCCGTTGCTTGGGAATAAAATGTGTCTAATCTGGAATTCATTCAGGGATTGTTTTCAGCTGTGAACATTTACGGCTTACTGAAGAGCTCTCATTAGATTTGCTTGTTAAAATCATGGAATTCACTATTTATTCTTCATGGTTAATTGTTGCTTTATAGTCTCCCTCAACATCTTTTCCCAACCCAATTTTGAATCGGCTCATCTGCACTCTCTGTACAGGCTAGCAGAGCAATGCGGCAATCACATTAACAACTGCTGGACCTTTTATGAGAATCAATGTTATTACATTAAATATTGATATTTAATGAGTACAAGCTTGATGCTGTTTTGTCTCTGTGCTGTTTGGTTGCTGACAATAGGTCTTCTGCCAAAATGAAATAAGATATTGGCAGTAAGTGGAGAAATGAATGGGCTGCTCATTGTGGACACAGGGGGTTAGTCAGGGGATGACCAATGTCCTTGCCCTTTTACTTGCTCCTCTTTGCACGAATTACAGCATCAGTGTGGTGTCGCTTGGAGATAATCAGGTGCAAAAGAAGTGCAGACAGAGGCCTTCAGTCTGTCTGGACTGCCCACTTTGGTGTCTCTTTTACCCTTCCTTTCTCTTTATGATCTTCTATAGATTCTTTGTGGGTTTTAGGCTCGTCAGGTTTGCAGTCACAGCACGTTAGCTTAAGCAGCTATTCGTATTGGGCAGCAGTGCCGAGTAAAATGAAATCTGCGTCGCAGGAGAACACAGTGAACACCATGACGCATAACTCCCCAAATTACCACTGACTGTGGAAATGTCACACTGGACCTCAAACAACTTCAACCAGTTTAGCACTTTCTCTTCGTAGCCCACTTAAGATGCATCTGACATAGTCTCTGGTTCAGGAATGACTTGGGAAAGGGACAGACCACGTCCTGTACATGTCTGTGTGTTGTGATTGTGGAAGCTCTGACTACAGCTGGAGTCCGCCTCCCTGCACCTCCACGAACAATCCTGCGCTTTTGCACATTTTTGCCCACACTTCTCCCTTTCAGTCCACTTTCCAACTTAAGTAGCGACGACCTTTTGCAGTTTACCCCTTTATTCAAAGGGCATCACTGACCGTAGGACAAGTGTAAAGTCACAAGAGTTTCCATGATTGTCTGTGCCCAAGTTCTTGTTTTGTTTTTATTTGTGTTGATGATCCTTGGCTTTTCTCCTCAGAGCAGTATTTATGCAAGGCAGTTTTTCTTAACACTGTTTGCCAGTTTTCTTAAAAACGACACCGTATCTCTGCAGGACGTGTATGAGTAATGTCATGTTTTTATGTTAACACTTTGCACTGCTAGAGCTGGAGCTCTTTATTACTTGCAGTGATTAGTTTTGCATGACTCAGTCTGCCATGTGAGGGGTTCTTCCCTCCCCACCAAAGGCAGGACAGCGAAGCAGCATCTGATATTTTCCATCCGCCATCATTCATAGCTCTGACAGGCAGCCGAATTCCCCTCGGCCATCCCAGGCTGCAGTTCAAAGCTTTGCATTTGCCACTAGAGACGGGCTGTAGTGGTGAACTTGGGGCCCACTGTCAGAATTTACCCTCAAGATGTTTTCAGTTGAGTGTCCTGTGAAGAGGCAGGAATCTTTCTGCTTCTGTTTTAGACTTTCCTAAGCACTCACAAGCGGTGTTTTTACTCTTCCTCTCCGCAGACACTTGGAGAAAGAGGAAGAAGCACAAAGCCTTCAAAACAGCTCACAGCCATCAAAGTCGCGTCGCTAGGAGCACAGAGCATTTGAGCTTCTATAAGTTTTTCTCTGGTGAATCAGCTACGCTATGAGATTTTTCTAAATCAAGGAGGCTTTTCAGTGGGGGGGAAGAAAAAGGAAAAAGGGGGAAGGCAAAAGGTCTTTAAGTTGCTTAAGAGCCTCTGAAATAACATCCCATAATTTCCCTAAATTAGAGCTTACAGCCAGACCTTAAACACCATAAACTGTACTTACAGGGCAGCTTTTATGGTGCTCAGTTTGAAAGTGTAAGCATGTGGTGATGTTGGGACTCGGAGGGCAGGCGTTGGGGAGATTAACATCAAACAATCAGTCACGGTGAGCACAAGACTCAGTCTTTTATCGCAACGCCCCAGTCTCAAATTTCTGCTGTGATTTCAGGCTGGTATAGATAATTTAGAGCTATTGGATAATTAAACGTCCCTGTTAGGAAGCTACTTTCTGGCATTAAGCGTTTGAGTCAGATGAAAGCCCTGCAAAGAACATGAGACCCATATTCTGCAAACCTTGCTGCGTAGTACCAGGCCTGTGCATAACCTCTCATCTCCATATTATTTACTTGTGGTACTTGCGGTTGCTTTAACAGGAAGTTTGACTTTTTCTCCTCGCACATGTGATTGTCAACACGTTGTTCCTCCCGAGAGAGCTCAAATTGTCAGCCAGTATGACTAGGGAAACACCGATATGAAAGTTTGGACATTCACTCAGGTTGCCACAACAGAGAGTTAAATGTCAGAAGATGCCAACAGGAAGCTAAATGTGTTACAAAAAAGTCACTCAGTTCCCATTTAAAATTTTATCTATTATGGAATATGCATACTATCTACTAGTTTTGTGAATTGCTTTTTTTATATATACAGTAATGCAGGCCTTCATTTGCTAATTATAGCATTGAAAGACTGTTTGAAATGCCCACTTGACACTGATATTGTGTGTTTGTTTTGAAACGATATTGAACCCGGTTTATCTCCAGTTATTTTGTTGTAAAACTGTAGGAATAAATGATTTATCTATCACTGATTTGTTTTTACTTTTTCTGAAATTATCTTACAGAAAAAAAAAATGCGCTTATGGTGCACTTTACCATTTTCAGCTGTGCAAAACAGGAGTTGGTGGTCTGTCTTGTTAATAATAAAGGAAATCTGTTTACTATTTTTAGTTGAGTTTTATCCAGAGACACCTTTGTCCTGTAATCTGAAGAACTCTTCTGTATTTGTCGGTTTTTAGTGACGTGCTGAGAGACAGGCCTGTGATTTTGGTCTGTTTTTTGGAGAATCATCGTTTCATTTCACCATGAAACATTTGTAGTGAAGACAACAATTACATTTTCAGTTTATCCAAGCCAACATCTGTAGGATGAATTAGAATAGAAAGAATATCATCCAAAATCAGTGTTTGATCTCACAAATGCACCTCAGGAAGAATAGTCCCAAAGACACACTCCACAATCTTTCCCAGGGCATATGAAGCTGTCAGAGAGGTAAAGATTGAGTCATCCCATTAAATGCTATGGATTAAGAGTGGAATGTTGCTCACATTCATGCTATAAAAACAGACAAGCGATACTTTTGGCATTATGATGCAACTGGTCTCCCTTTGCTGCAGGCATTTTAAAGTTTTACAGGCAATGTTTCAGTGCTTGGATGTACAAAACCTGCTTCTTCTTCCCCTTCCACATGGTTTTGGATTTCAGTCGGTTAGTTCTTTATCACCAGTCAGCATTAGTGGAAGTGAAAGTCCATTCTGCTGGCTATCTAAATTATTGGTTGCCATTTATGTTTTTTCCACACACTGTTTCTTTTGCAACTTCAGTGTTGCAAACATCAAGGTTTGGTCGATGATTTCATGCATTGTGCAGCTCTACTACTATACAAAACCATTTATAATATGACTATGTATACTCTGTTTTGTTCAGTATGTTTGGACATTTTGTTGTCCCTTTTAATGTTAGTTAATTAATGTTAATTCTTAAAGAACCAAAGGAACTAAGAAGGACTAAGTCTGTCTTCCATGACTTGAGCGATAAAACCTTGCCCGATTCACAATTTTCTGAAACGTATCTGTTTTTAACTCCGTAACATCTACGGTCAATGCCGCAAGCCCCTGAGTTAGTTTTTGGTAGCTTAAATATTTCTAACCAAGAACATTTTTTAATGATCTTCATCTGTAGCTTAGAGACACTTTATGTGAGGAAATCGGTAAAGTGCCCTTTAGAGCAAGTCTGATCAGGATATATCACGTTACATCACGTTATTCTTTAGCTGCTGACAGGCTAAGATATAGGAAACCCTTTGTTGGTTCGCCCCACCCTGTCGGGTCAAAGTGAGCACCATCTTGGGTATTCATATCGGGCTTTTGACAACCCAGCATTGGTTAACCACCTGTCAGATTTACACCACTGCAGCTCAGGGAATCAACGATTCAGCCCCCATTCTCCCTCTCGGCCTTTTCTCTTCCCCTCCTTTCAGATCAGTAAATAATAAGCTTTGGCTTGTGCAGGGGAGCATCATACTGACAGCTTCTTTATTGTTTGCACAGTTTACTTCACACCAAGCCGCCTCCCTCCTTGTACCCTTTCTTTGCTCTTTCTTCTCCCGTGCCCACACATGGGAAGAGCTCTCCGGCTAATTAGAGACTTTGCCAGTGGAATTCCAGAAGACAAAAGAAGCCATTCAGGTCAGGATGCTGCTGAAAAGGCTGCGCTTGGCAGAGGCTTCTCTTTGAAACTCGCCCTCTTGTGAAGACACCCAAGCCACTTGACTTAAAGGAGCAGCTCTGCCCTCGTTTTTCTATATATATATTATTTTTTTTGTTTGTTTTCCACTCCATCATCTTTGGCCACCTTACACTGTGGGAAGACAGGTGGGATTTGACTGCTGTCACGCACTTCCAGCACAGGGTTGTGATGGTTCAGTCCTGTCGTGTTGATTTTATGGAGCTGATCTGCTGCCTCCGTGGCACATCTGACCCATATTCTTTAATGCACTTGTCTTGTCTAACTGCTGGCTCATCCGAGCTTGTAGAAATCCCTGTTTGCTGCGTCGCTGTTCATCCGCCTGCCAACTACGCTTGCAGACTCAGGAATCCTTTGAGTAAACTGATCCAGTGACCCTCAACCTGATCAATTAGACAAATTAGTCGTGTTTAGTGGCTCTGGCTCTTTCTCACACTTCCATCTATTGAATTATCCACCCATCCGGCATTTCCTCAGAAACATTAATTCTTTGGCCCTTAGCTCTTGGCTGTTTTTTCCTAATAAAAATCTCCGAGAATGCATTTAGTGTGGGGAGGTTATGGATTTTTTATTTATTTATTTTTTTCCAGTTTTCTGAATTACTGTACAGCAATGGTTTATTGCTAACCTTGGCCCACAGAGTGATCCCCCTTTGCTAAGGCTCCTATGCTTTATGTGATCATAACCATAAATATCAGTGTGTTTTATTGGGATTTTGTGACGCACCCGTACAAAATAGTGCCCAGTTGTGAAGTGGAAGGAAAAGGAGACATTTTAAAAATGTTCAAAAGGAGGGAAATTTCAATCGGGTGTCATACATTGTCATGCAACTGCCACCACCATGCTTCATTGTGGTGGCATGTTGGCCGGATTGTATGTTCAGACTGATCTGCAGCTTTGCAGGCCAAAAAAAAGAGAAAACCTTCTGGTAGATTTGAATGTAATATGTGTGTGTTTGAAAATAAATCTGCATTTCCTCTTCAGCGGTCTGTGAATCAGATAGTAAAATCTCTGATAAAACCATTGGGGCCAGACAAACACAAGCCAATAACTAATGTTTTTTTTTTTTTTTTTTGGATTTGTTCATTTGATAAATTTGAACAAAAAAAAGCACATCTTTGTTGTCATGTTGCTGTATAAGTAGTCTGTTTTTGGTTGTATGCAATGTTAGTTTTTCTGCACACTTAATATTTTGCATGTTGGCCGAGAAGTTTCATTTTTACATGTTTGGCATATGATCCTGTTTAGATTCCCGGTCATGCTTTAAACTTCTCCACAACTTCATTTCTGACCTGTCAGCAGTGTTCCTTAACCTTCATGTTACTGTTAGATTTCTAATGTTCCCTATCAAATGCATTTGGTCTTCACAGAACAGCTGAATTTAGAACAAAATTAAATGCTACGCCAGTAGAATCATGAACCAGGCAACTTCTGAAGGCGACTGACTGAATTTAGAGGTGTCGGATGAAAAAGTCTAAACAGAAACGTAATTATCCTCTACCTTGTGTTGCTCTATCAGTCAAAATCCTAATAAAATACACTGTAGTTTGTGGCTGCAACATGATAAAGTGCGGGAAACGTTCAATACCCGTTCCATACTATGCAAACCACCATCTCTGATTAAGCTGGAAGATTGTGGTGTGTTTTTTAATGTAATTTCTGCAGACTTGAACTAAACTGCATACACACTCAGTCCTTAATACACATACACACACACACGGGGAGAAACCCATCCCTTCCTTTAAGCATTTCCTGTCTGAGTGGATCATGAAGACATGAACAGCTTCCTTCTTCCTCTACCATTGTGAAGCACTTTCAGATTCAGGCGCTATGCTTTCCTTCCTCTTTCTCACTCTCACAGTTCTGTCTCATATTTTGTGACGATTCATTTTTCGTGTTTCCCCTCTCACTCTTGTTCTCGTTTTTCACTATTGTATACAAAACAGCTGCTTTGTGTGACAAATGACCTTGTTGTTGAACCCGTGATGAAACGCATCAGCTGCGCTGATGATTTGGTTGACAGGATGTTGAATCTAAAGCGTTTGTGCTTTACTTGATGGCTCTAACTAGAGGCCTGTTGTGTATATTTGCTCCCCTGCCGATTTTTGCAATTTTTTATTTATTTATTGCATTTTTAATCTAAATGCACAGCTAACAGTGATGCACGGTGACTTCCTTTCTCTCGGTTTCTGACAGATTTGCTTGATGCTTCCTGTGGTTCAGAGTAAACACATGCTGTGCTACAGGGACCAGTTAAATTCCTTCACATTTGGAATTCAGTGGGCTGGTTTTGCCTCCGCTAAACATACATGTATATTTTTTCTTTACCCTTGTCGTAAGAATGATGTTATCTGTTGTTTGCAGTATTAGTTACCTAGAGAGAGAGGGGGATACACAATTGTTAAGTGTGCAGGTATGAACTGCAGTGTTTCAGACTCAGAAATAAAAGTGGAAAGGGTCAGGATTACAATACGTGGGCAGGAAATGGTGAAGGGGTGGATTGACCTGGTGCTGCCTACAGCTTCAATCAGCGTCGGTATGTGAAAGCAGACGTTAGAAGTACTAAAGTTATCGTGCCTAATGAATACTAAAAAATTGCCTTGACATGGCTGTCTTAAAAATGTCCATTAGTCTACTTTTCATCCCCAGAATCAGAACCAAACACGGAGAGGCAGTGTTCAAATTGTACGCTCGTCTTATCTGGAAGAAACTTCCAGACAGCTGCAAAAATGCTGAAACACTCAGCCGCTGTACATCAAGGGTAAAACCCATTTGCTTAGAGCTGTCTTTGACTAATAACGATAACAATTGGAACATCATAAATTGTGGTCTGTTTCTCAACCTGTCATTATTTCCGTTTACTGCAGTGTTTTTCAGTGCCTGGTCCTCCAGGCACTCTGCCCTGAATATTTTGGGCATTTCCCTGTTTCAGCACACGTCATTTCAATAGATGGCTGATTAACAGGCTTTTGCTGAACTGCAGTCGTCTGACTTGGGTGTGTTACAGCAAAGGAAACATCTAAAACATGCTGGGCAGTGTGCCTTGAGGAACAGGGTTGGGGAAACACTGCTTTACTGTAACGTTGTTTCATTTTTATTTTAATCATGTAAAAGCACTTTAAGTCACCCTGCTGCTAAAAATGTTCACTACAAATAAAATTGCCTTGCTTCGTCGTTTAGGGAAAAAAACAAAAAACAAATTCGGCTGTTTGGAAACATATAATAGTCTGGAAAAACTCTATGTTCTGGAAATGAAGAGTGCCATCCATCACACTCTTTTAAAAGCAAAGTCGGAAAGCTGCAAGTGGTATGACATGACGTAAATACAAAGTTGTATCTCATCGGAATACAAGCAAGAAATGCTAAAGTAACCATTATTTGGTCTAGGATAACCATATAAATATCGCATGAAAGTTAGATTTCCACGTCGTTGGCAAGAAATGATAGGATAGAATATAGAATTTGAACTTTTTCCCACAACGTTGATCAACAAAGACTTAAAAGGTCTAACTACGCACTTACAACCTGAACACTGTGGTAATCTACCATTTTATTTTTGATTGACTTTTAGCCAGTCGCATTGGCCGCATAGGAAGATGTTTCTCCATCGGCTACAAACGTGACTTCCTCAGCTCAATCTGTCTGCGGTGTGAAAAGATTCCTGAGTTAAAGATAAGAAAAAAGAAAGTGAAGAAAAAAAGATGGGTAGAAAGAGAAGGGAAGGGATAAATTATGATTGAAAAATATGGATGAGAGAAATGTTTTGAAGCCGATCGGCACAAGGTGAGCATATGGAGAGAAAAGAAGGAAAGCAAAAAAAAAAAATAAAAAATTCAGGAAAGAAAATTGTTGAAGGATCAGGGTACCATTACTGGCCTTTGTATTGTTTTCTACTCCACTTCAGCTTTTGCGCAAATCCTAAGTTGTCCTCGTTTTATCTCTTCCAGGACAGAAACGAGGTGGACGACACGCCGGAGGGGCGTGGGAATCGCTAACCGCACGCACGTACAGTATGATTGGTAGGTTCTGTTCTTCCTGTCTTCAGATGTGTTTTGCAGCAATAAACATATGTTAATTGTGTATGCACACACAGCGCAGCCTCGGGATGGTGCTGTGGTGTTCATATAGCTATTCATTATCACTCTAAATGACAGTTATCTTTTTATAAAGGAAGCACACTCATACAGCGGTATGCTCTTGCTTTAGCTCTGATTAGAAGAATACGGTTCCCTCTAAGGAAGTGGGTGTATTACACTGATTTATTTTAAAGATCTGCTTTCTGTTTGATTTACCGGAAAAGGATGTAAGAGTCATAATTAAAACAAGAACTTCTGAAAAAGTTCAGATTTTCAGAAAAAAGAAAATAGTCACTGGTTCAAATCCACCCCTTACCTACCATTGCTCTCTACCTGCATGTGATTACATATCCCTTAGCTAGCTTATGGCATAAGTCTGGCTGTATATTTGACTACTTCGTCTTGCACAATTGATAGTTGATTTAAATTGGCAAGTTTTTTTTTTTTTTTTTTTTTTTTTGAAAGGCCTGCTTTCTGAAGTTCAAAACCGGTCAGCCATTGTATTTTGGATGGCTGTCTGGCAGAACACCTGGTTCTGTTCACATTTCAACCAAGCTACCTGTTAATTTGAGCTAAAGCTGAAGAACTTGAGCTTCACATGAGTTATGTTCCACTAAAACATTTAAGTGTGAACAAAAGAGGGGAAAAAGAAATCTAAAACAGGGGCAAAAACTTTTTCACAACACGGCTGATGGTTCATTTTCTTATACCCTTGTAAGCCATGGACTGCAAGATAAATTCCAACTTAACATTTCTTGTCATGAACATAATCTTCTTTAGTGAGGGACAGATAAAAAAAAACAAAAAAACAAAACAAATCTTGCTCAGACTGATGTTTGTAGAAGCTGGAAAATGTTTTCCCATCTCTCATCGAAGCAGTGACCTTTTTAAAGGACCCTCAGACGGGTCCTTTCCATCACAGCTGCCCCCTCTGTACAGTATCTCTACGCACATTAGCCAGAAACCCTCAGAGGGAGGCGAGATTTAGTAGGAAAATGTTTCTTGTTGTGATGGAACAAGGTTAACGGGACATTTTAGGAAGGCATGTTTTGGCCCCAGGAAGTTTGAACGCCGCCGACATGTGGTCTTCACGTTTGTGTTAGGGGTCGACGTGCGCACGCGGACGCTTGGGTGCCGCGCGCGTATTGTTTAGCTGAGTGTTGGACCGTGCGAACGTGTGTCTGTAAGTGCCTGTGTGTCTGTCAGTGGGGGACGGGGGGTGTCGGGCGAGGAGGTGGGATCAGTCTCACATCACTGGGCTAAAAGCAGGCCGGTGCAACACCTCATAAATCTCACCTCATGCTACAAGCCCCCCTTCTGATGAAGCTGCAGCCGTCCATGCTCACACAGACCGCGCAGGTATTTTGTGGCGCGCGCTGCTGCACGCAGGTTGATTATGTCCAAAGCAAGAGAGAAATTGGAAAAACAATATGATGTATGATGTGCCCGTAAGCGGCCGCCGTTGGAACAAAGTGCCGCTTATTGAAAATCATTTATTTTCAAACCAAAAGAAGCAGTAACATCTGGGTTTGTTGTGCTTCTGGCCAAAACCCTCCAGTGCTCCGTTCAGTTTTAGCTAAACGTACGGCATATTTTTTATTTAAGCACATCTGCCACTCTCGTACACTTTCCACCTGTCTTCAACGACTTTCGGAAAGCGAGTAAGGACATGTAAAGCCGTTTTCAGATTTAGAGAAGAGTTTCTCGTTGCTACAAGCCAGATCTCATTTATAACCGTTTAATAAGCAGTCGCAACCAGACAACGTTTACAGAAGCTGTGATTCAGCCAAACTTCACTGTATGTATCCAGTCTTCACTCTCCTTGAACCTCCTTACATTTTCTCACATTGCAACTTAAATCCTTGAAGTGCAAAGTCGTGCGTTAATGTGAAGTGGAAGTAAAAACGCACTGTTTTCAAAAGCTTTTACAACTAGTCTGAAAACTGCAGCGTGCATTTCTGTGGTCTGTCAGTTGCTGACAGAAAGTCATGAAAAGTTCAAGAGTGACAAAGGAAACATGGCAAACATGTGAAAGAACATACTGGGCAGGACAACAACCCTACACGTACAGCCAGAGCTACCGTGGACTGGTTTAGATCAAAGGTTACTGATGTGTTAGAAGAGCCTAGCCAAAGTCCAGACAAAAGTCCAATTCAGGATCTTTGGCAGGATTTGAAAACTAACATTCACAGACACTCCCCCACTGTGATTTGAATGTAAAAGAATGATTAGATTTCCAATCACTGATTTGCAAATATGTATATTTCAGTATCTGTTTTTGTAAAGAGTGTAGAAGAAAAAAAGCATTGTCCTTTACTTCATAATTATACACTGCTTTTAATATGAAGAAGTGCCATCTGTAAAGATATATACTGCTATGCACCAAAACTGCACTGACTTGAAAGATGGTATTTTATGTTAATTATAGAGATTTTAATCCACAGATCCAAATAGTTAAACAAATTTTGGAGTTTTGATGTGTTGTTGGCTCTGTAAAAAAAAAAAAGGAAAATTCTCTTAATTTCTTCAGAGTTTCTTCCAGGCTTTATTGGCGCTATTAAAAGTTATTTAAAAGTTGTTTTTGGCTGTTTTTTTTATTATTATTACTCATAAGTGATTAAAACACAAAAAATGCCTTGTTATCTTCTTTATTTCCACCAGTGGTTAGCCAGGTCCCACTGGTCTGACCCAGCTTTGTGAAAGAAATTCGGCAGTTGCAAATTTTCCTACAGAAGCAATAAAGATTTCCCCTTAAATATCAATTTAAGGGGAAATTTAAATTTAAACCTCTGGATTAAAGTAGAAAATGTGTATTTCTGGAGCCCTTTTCCCTTTGGTGCACCTGCTCTGTTGTTTTAATCCAGGACAGTCGGTAATGGCGGCTCACGTTCGACCACAAACATGCACAAAGGCTGGATTTGGCTTCAATTACCGCATTAGTGGCCTCAGTGGGATCTGTTTTGGGAAAAATACTTGACAGGTAAACTCCCATTTGCCCCCCAACCTTCTCACAGACCCTGTTTTTTTCCCCCCTCTAAATGAAAAATGCCTAGCCTTCTCTCCATGCGAGTTGCCAATATTTTATCAGGTGACTCGAAGGGTTTTGTTTGTTTTTGCACAGCAACCACTGGTTTACTTTTAGGCGGAGTAATGTCACTGCAGAGTGGCGCTCAAGTGATGAAAGAGCAGCATATATCTTACTGGAGATCGTTCTCTTTAAATGTGCCAGTGTTTCATGCATTTTAAAATAGAATAGAAATATGCGATTATTTGTCATCATACAGTATATGCAATTGTGCAACTGTCCTTTTTTTATAAGAAAACTCAAAGAAATCCTGACCACTATTGGTCAGAGACGCTGTTTTCATGCCAAGTGAAGGAGGAGAGTTGATGACTCCACTGCTACTTCATGCAATTCATTTTATTTTTATTTATGAACAGGATCCAGCTGCACATTCTACCAAACCACTTTGGCATGTGTCCAATCTTGGCACTGGATTAGTGAAATACCCACAGGCAGTGAAGGAGAATGGTGTCTTCTGTCAGTGACTGCTGTCGTCGACAAGTTTGACCCCGAGGATGTGACTTGTCCCCTCTGATTTACATTTATGTATAAATAATTGTAGAGTCAATACATGGAGAAGTCATTTGAAACGCTCGTCTTGTATCGAACTGAAGCTGCACATAACCTTGAACACACCATCCACATGTTGAAATATGGTGATCAGGATGCTTTTGTTCAGCAGAGACGTGAGGGGGGAAAAAAACAAAAGTTTTGTTTGCCTTATTTATGTGGTATCAATTATTTTTCTTGATCTAGATATTTTCTTTTTTTAAATTATTTTTATTAGTTTTAGATTAATTACAGCACATAGAACAAAAGAGAAACCCGTGCCACCTCACACACACACACACACGCACACACACACACACACACACACACGCACACACACACACACACACACACACACAAAACTAACAAAAAACAAAAACAAACAAAAAAAAACTACAACAAAATACCCCACATGAACAAGAAACAAGGTGTCAGTCTTCTCCTCCAGTCCATGTCACCTCACAGCCATCAAGAGAGAAGAGGAAAAAATAAAACAAAAAATAGAGCTGTAAAATACTAAAATCCTAGGGACCAAGCAGAAAGGACTCAAGAGGACCCCAAAGTGTCGAAAATGTGTCTGATTTGTGATTAAGATCATGGGTCAGCTTTTCCAGAGGAAGGATGACAGAAATCTGTGTGAGCCACATATTTGATCTAGACATTTTCTAACCTATTGTCAGAAGCAAGTGTGGCTCTTTCTTTGAAAGCGCTTGCTATGTTGTGTCCTGCTTTTGAGTTAAAGTCACTGGATGTTCTGGCTCTTTGAAATTAAATTAAAACAAACAAAAAAAAAACATTAATAAAGATAAATACTTGGTTTTCCATTCTAAGAAGGATTTAATTAAATATTATTATATAGGACATGACAGTAATAAGTATTTAAGTAGAAGGAGTCTGGACCTTTTCCTCATATTTCCTGAAGATTGTCTTGAATCTCGTCCAAAAGGCTGAACTGAATAAGCTTAGGACTCCCTGTAAATGATTTCAGAAAGTGCCTATTAGTGTTAATTGCAGGTTAATTGCACAACCTTGGTTTTTAGAGAATGTTTCTTTACTTATTTTTACTTCTTCACATGACCTACACTGGGAACATGAAGGAAACAAAGCCGGGCATATTTTCTTCAGGCCATCCACATTCCTACACTCTTCCCGCTGCGTTTGAACTCCCTCTTCAGCCGTAGCAGTCGATGAGGGATACCCACACACTGAGGGACTCCGGTTCAATCATCCTGAACGTGGCTTTGCTCGTCAGAGCATTATCATCAACGGAGCTAACTACCCGTCTGCTGCCAGCCTGTCCACAGCTTGTTGATCAATAGCTCCCAGCGCTTGGGGGCTATTTGCTTGTGGCTCTGGGGGGGGGAATGGTTTCCTGACAAACAGAGGCGCTCTGGACACGGACAGAGTCTGTTCTGTGTGGCCCGCCTGCTTCATTGCAGTCACTAAAGTGAGCAGTATTTTTTTTTCTCTCTCTCTCTCTCTCTCTCCTCTTACTCTGTCAACTTTCGGCCAACCGGGAGATCGAATACATTAGCAGAAAAAGCGCACAGCTCCAAGACTTCAGCTAACCACTACACTTCAGTCCTGCTCAACGAGGCTATTTGCAGCTGTCACACACAAGTAAGGCCTCATGGTGTGCTGGTTGAAATCCACACTCATTCGTCTGCCCTGTGGCATTTATTTGGGCTTGAGGATGTCGGCCTTCTAGCTGCGCCTCTGCTCTTTGGATCCTTTTTTTATTTATTTATTTTTTTTCTGGAAGGTGGGTTCTTTTTGCTTTCTGTTTTCAGACCCATTCAGCGTTAATGAGCTGTTGTGTTTGAGCCCTGGCAGGTTGCGTACTGGATGAGGGTAGGTTCGCTTATAAATTCGGCAGGCCTCCGTGAGTGAAAGTTGAAGAGGGGTCCACATCAGGACATCTGCTCTTGTTTAAATGTGGTTGAAAAGCTGTTGTAGTCCATCAAACGAGTCATTCGTCCTTTCCCCTCCATGGTTTTATATTTAAAGCTGGAGCTCAACAGAAAAACACGCTTCAAATTCGCAGAAAACTTCTGTGTTTACACCAAGAATCGACAATTACTAACCATCGTCTGAAAAAAGTCTGCAATCAAGGCAGGGAAAAAGGTGTAGGAGCCCCCGGACCTGATTCACCACACAAGTTAAATCACAAGATTCTAAACGTTTGGTTATGCAGTGGGTTTTTACTGGAGCAGCAGTGTGTGTGGGATTGCCTCAAAATAAACTCTAGCGTGTGTGTGTTTATGTCAATTAAGAAACAGGTCACCGAGCAACAATGTTGGAGCCCTGTGGAAAAACACAAGGATCCCAACCAAGCTGTGGGAAGTTGTTTGCTAGATCCTCGTTGAGTTTGATCATTTATCTTCAGTTCATTCGTGAAGGAAGAAAAAAAAGAAAGAAAACGGGCCTGTATGTGTCACTATAATAGGACATAGATTTCGGTTGATGGTTGTGTGTTTGTGTGCGACCCTCCACTGGATGAGTCTGCAGGAATCCTTGTTGATACACTCATCCAGTAATGGAGACATTTCACTCTGATCGCAGTCATCCTATGTAATGAAGTGGAATAAACAAGCCTTTCTTCCTCTCTAAAAGTCGATCTCATTTCAATGATATTGGATGCAATGATTCGTGCGACTCATTTCTCTGTTTCATGCAGCTCAGCGAACAGAAACTACTCTGCTGCCACTTGGTTATGTTGTTGCTTGCTAAGACTGTTTTGTATCGTGCGTATGTGTATGTGTGTGTGTTTTTTGCTTCTTTCCAAATGCGCCCCTGTTATTATTTTTGCTTCGAATATGCGCCTTTGCAGTCCCACACGACATCAGGCCTGTCGGATTGTAAACACTATATTTTATCCCTAAACAGCAACTGCCTCATCCTGGATAAACATCGTGTGTTTAAACATGTCAGCTTGAGCAGACAGCATAAAGAATTCCTTGTTTCTCTTCGTGATTTTCCTCCTTTTTGGGTTTTCTGTCTGTGTTTTTTTTTTTTTTCTCTCCCCTGCACACTTACTGTATTTCGTCAGGCCTTGGCCTTCGAAGCGGGAGAAAAACATCATGCGCCGGGGTGGGCTTTTACTGATCAAACAGCCACACATGGACACAAGCAGCAGCCTGGTCATTGTCCCATCAATCAGGTCATAAATGTCATTAGAGGGATGTTGAAGGAGGCAGTTGCAGGGCAGATGAAGTCCATTTTATCCCTGCAGGCAGGGACAGAGTGGGAGGTAAAACCTGGAGTCCTGGAGGGGGACGGTCATATAAGTTGGGGCCTGGTTTCTTTAACTAACAGCTGGGAGCCTGGAGGGGCTTTTCAGGTCTCCAATCTGGTCTATTACCACGTGAAAATGGCATTCAAAAAAAGTTCCAGCAGAGTGTCGAGGAGGTTTTAATTGGTAGTCCACGACTGCCCGTCTCCCGGGGGTACGTTGTGAAACGGAGCCCCCCCTAGCCGCTCTTCAAAACGGGAAAGACGGGGAAACGGTCTGAGCAAATTTCAGAAAATGGTTACATTTTTGTAGAAAATGATTGTTCACTTGTAGATTGCACACATCTACATCAAGAGAAATAACATCCCTAAAACAACTGCTCAAGAAGTGTCAAATATATGCAGTCACTGCAAGTCAGTGTGATATTAATGGCACACCAGACTGTTTATAATGCAAAGTTTTCTCCCTTGTATATTCTAAGTGATTGGAGCTCACATTTTGAATGCCAATGTAATGTTCAGAAGTGATGGGGTTCAGTCACGGGCGCTTGCGTTGTTATGATGTGTAACCGTGGCACTAAAGTGGTTTTGTTTTTTCTTTCGACTGGCAAAAGCTGATTAGCTCAAAAGCTCTAATCATACATGAACTTTGACCCAGAATCCCTGGAGAGTTGAAAAGGAGATTTTATGGATGCAGAGCAGAACCAAAGAGCAGAGGAAAAGAAAAAGAGAGAGAAAAAAGGGAGAAAGTTCAAACCCTCTCTTCAATCGATGACTCAGATGTGTCTGCATGACTTTTTCTAACCCTGCAGCCAGACAGAGATTTAAAGAGCTGCCGCAAAAGCAAATGAGGTGGATTAGCAGCGCTTGCCAACAACTGATGGTGTGGTGGGTGCCGTTCAGGATGTGTTGTTGTGAAATATCCCCTCTGCTGCCCAGATATTGATCTGTTAGCATGTTTTGTCAGTCATGTGACA
>NW_006799946.1:4140286-4163912 GCF_000485575.1 Poecilia formosa | reverse complement strand
TGAAATTCTTTTCTACCCTACCATCACAAATGTAAATATGGAGTTAGCTGAACTTTACTGGAACTACATTTTCTAGGGCAATGCTACCAAATGTGACCTTGATTGCAACCAATGTGCCATCTGGATCTAATGGAAGACTAATGTTTCTGTGTAAAAGCGTCTAATGCTTACTGTTAAGTACATTGCCAGAAAGACAAGTTTGGCAGAAAACTGAAAATGGCTCTTTGTAAAATCTTCCAGGAGGATAATCATCAAAAATGTACAGCCAAATTAACTCAGGCATGGCTAACAAGATGCAAAAATCAATCTTCTTATACAGCTATCTATGCCAGAAAAAAAAAAAAAATCCTACATTAAATCCATAGGGTGAGTTGAAAAGACAATACTTTTATGTACTGCTGCATTAAAAGATGATTCCATTTCAGAGTTTTTCCCATGTCTTCATAATGTTTATCAGAAAGTGTGGGAGCAATTTATTATTTTTTTTTGTCCAAAAAAGTTAATCCAGACAACATTTAAGTCCTGCAACAAATGCAGCGTCTTATTAGAGCCCACCCACAGTTTGAGTATGTTGGATTACCAGTTTATTTCAATCTGCATACATAATCATTTCCCCAGGGATTGAATTGTAGGACCTTGTTTCAGTTTCTCCTTTTCTTCCCGTCACATTCTTGGCCTGAACAGAACCTTGGCTGCACGCTACATGTTGCAGTTAAACAAGGTCTGGCAACTAAAATAAATAAAATGGTTAAGCTGCATTTAGACTCTTTTTTTTTTTTTAATGAGGCTTGATCATGGCAGCCCACCGCTGAGCTCTGGCACCAACAGATAGTGCTCACTTACCATGGGGGTGAAATGTGATATTTATAGTTGAGTTCTTGGGGAAAAAAATTAGCATTTGATTTCGAGAAATGTTTTAAAGAGGGTTTATTTGTAGGAGTCAGATAGTGGTCAGCAAATTTGAACTCAAACGTTCTGGCGGGCTTCAAAATAGAAATTTAGAAAAACGTTACATGAAAATTTGTCATGATGAGGAGTTCATGGTTGAGTCAGTGACTGGATCATGTCCCGGTCATGTTGCTGGAACATAAGCTCAGATTATCACTGCTCCTTTGTGGTGTTTGACAGTTGGAATGAGGTGTTTATGCTGATGTGCAGTGGTGAGTTTCTCCTGAACGTATGTAGATAATCTCCTTTACTTTGAACCAAAAGACATTGTTCTTGGAATGCTTTATTCAGATGTAACTTTAAGCAGATTCGTGGCAACCCTTCATGACAAGCTAACCTTGTTTATTTCTTCTTCTTCTTTTTTTATTAGACTGCCAGAGTTTTTACATTGAACATGCTAACATGGTCATCTAGACTTTAAGATGGGGCCCAAAAAAATGGTGCATGTCTCAAATGGTTTCCCCTGGCGAATGCTCTTTAATTTAGAGGTGTAATTTGGATGTTTTTGTATAAAGCAAGTAACAAAATCTTTGGGTACCATACAGAGTGCGCCATGAAAGTGTATTCAGCCCCTGTGTGTGCACATGTAGAATTCCTTCTAGCTGCAATTAAAGCTATACGCCTATTTTTGTTTACGTCTCTTCAAGCTTTGCATGTTCTTTCTTGCAAAACAGCAATAGCTCAGGCATATTGAATGAAGAACATCTGTGACCATCAATTTTCAAGTCTGGCCATAAATTGCTAATTTAGGGCTAGACTCGACTGCTTTTAACTAAACCATTCATTTGTAGCTCTGGCTGTAAGCTTAGGATCATAGTTCTGCTGGATGGTGAGTCCCAGTTTCAAGCTCTTTGCTGCCTTTAGCAGATTTTCCTTTAGGATTGTCCTGAATTTATTTGAATTTCTATAGGATTAAGTGACGATATTACCTTCAGTTGTTATAATTTGTTTTAGAAATTTGACTTTAACGCCTTGAAATTGGGCTTCTGTATCTTTAAAAACTCTGCTCTTTCTGAGACTCCGCCTTCAGGAAGTCATCTCACCCTGGCTCCTCTATTAACCCCTTAACAACATTTTTATCAGCGTTGTACTGAGAAGTCGCTCCTATAATGAGCTTAGCAGATGCACAGTTCTGTCATGTGTTTGCTAAATGCTGCTGGCTAGTCTGAAGGAGCTGAGTGGGGCAGTGCCAGGGGAGGACTGCTCTGTGAGGAGCATGGAAACCGCAGCTCTGAGGAGACTCCGCGTCTCGAAGGCGGCGCTTAGTCCACCCAGGCATTTCGGGCAGCTGAATGGTTGCCATGGGAGATTAAAGGCTTTCTCAAACATGCATGAAAGAATTAACACTGCAGGTATGTTTTTGATTAGGGAATAACATTGTAACATTTGACATAATTCTGCCCCTTTAATTCAATACTCATTGTATGAATGCTATTACAGCCTGACTATAACAATCGGTTTGCGCACATTAGTTTTTCCACGCCTTGGCATGATCTCTTTATGATGTTACGTTCACCACGACTGCATTGTTTTTATCGTTTTTATGTTTTCCTGCCACATCTGTTTTGCTAATCCTCCCAGCCTTTCTTCCTTCATTTCCTCTCCTCAGCTTCGAGAAGGAAAAAAAAAAGAAAAGAAAAAGAGCCCCATTTCCTCTCCGCTAATTACTGTAATCGATGATCGCCCTGCCACTGTGTTACCCAGCGTCTTGCTCTGCGCTTTGCTTACATGCTCTAAACAGCTTCAAGGCAAGCGAGCTCTAATCCCTTGAAACGGCTGCCGCTCAGAAAGGAAGCTGGACTGTGTTTTCTTCGTGGCACATTATGACTTAAACATGTGAGTGAGTTTAAAATCGAAAGGAAACAAACACAGAGCCCTCAGCAATGCTTCTGGTCATTGTGTGTCTTAAAGCAATCTTGGCCTCTGAGCGCCAAGTGCGGCATTCAACTCGCATTTATTAGTTGTTTTGGCTGTTTTCGGATTGCTTATGACTATCTTAAGAGGTTTGTTTTCCTCCAAAGTTCTCGTCGCTCTGGCATTTCCACCTGAGCTACAAGGGTCGAGTTAAATTATCCCACCTTTAGGAGCCATGTGCTATTTTATAAAACCAAACGTTTGCATTTCCTGTATTTGATTCGAGCCTGGACACCAGCTGAGTAGAACAAGCCCAGTTTCTTTCCGAAACAACATTTGGGTTCCTGAGGTTAGAAGTTTAAATTTAAATATTTGGTTATTTTTGGCAGCTTGAGAGACTGTGGCGTGTGGTTTTGGAGGCTGTTCCTTCAAAAGACAAATTGTTTGATCAACTTCATATCACAAGCGCGTTTCATTCAGTGTATCAGTGACATAATAGTGAAATAAAAACACTATGTGTGTACCGAGGCAGCGTGCCATTCCTGGCAGCTGTCCTGCAGGGCACAGCCCACTTCTGATATTTGCTAATGTGCTGACTCAGGCGCTGATGAGTCCTCCTCTTTCTTAATGATTAAGCGGGGCCTGTTTGTGTGCCGAGTCACACGGCAGAAATGCAAACCTCCAGCTGACTTTGCAGAGAGGCCAAGAACTGGTGCCAGAAACCTCAGCAAGAATTTTGCAGTAGGCGTGTCGGGGGTATGTGCCGCTCTCATCCAATGGACTCTCAGATTTAAGCGAGGAAGTTGTGGCCTGGAACACGTGTCGACGGCGAAAAGGGGAACCGAAAGAATTGCAGATGGGAGCTGTTTATGGCCTCTGTAGTTCATTTATATTTGTAACTGTCGTAACACACGCAGATGCTTTTTAAATTTCTTCGACTGAGGAAATCTGAACTTATAAACATGCAGATCAGTACAGCTGAAGCAGAAGAATTGCAGTCCTGCTTTGTACAAGGTCATTGAAAGGCCTTTATTCTTGTTTTAAAAAGGAGGAGGTCAACCAAAGGCACGCATTAACATTTGCATAGTGCAGAGCATTAAATTCCAAGACTGAATTACTAATTAGAATTGTCCTTTTAAATGTGAAAAATGTTTCTCCATGTGCAACAGGTCACAGAAGTAAAACAAGACAAAAGATAAAATACAAATCAGCAATACTGGTCTATGGAACTCCAAAAGTGCTACAACAATAAATAAATGAATGTCGTACTGACAATAACATTCAGAAATTGAAATAAGTTAAATACATAAATAACTTCTTAGATAATAAATTAAATGAATAGGTCACTAAAGGTGGAATCAAACTCACAGTGTGATGATTTTCACTAAGCCATGGCCACACCAACTTCTGTTAGAGACTAAATCAAATATTACATAGTAATACTTTTTTTGTAAATGAACACATAATTTTGGACTTGGTGTATATAATTATATGTATTACTTTATGCAATTGTTACACTTTTTGCACTTTGAAAATCAATTTGGGACACTTTTTTTGGTAGAAGCAGTTTGATTAGAGACAGTTTATTAAAATTAAAAGAAACAGATGTTACAAAGCATGAGTGAAATGGAGCCAAGCCTTAGAAAAAAAAATAAAAATTTAAAAGATCCCCTTCCTTCACTGACTAATTCATGATATTTTTTAAATTGCACAGTTTCTTTTTTCCCATTCCCCACAGTACAATGTCTTAGCCTCTCGGATCAGATTAAATACCTCTATATCAAACGAGCATTTGATTTACTACTGTCTTTCTGGCTTTATACAGAGCTGCATAAACCAAAGGAAAATTCTCCCGCTGTTTCTTTGGTCCCTGCTATCTTAGATTGGGGATTCGCGAGATAAAACATTTTTCTCCCATGAGGCAAGTGAGTACATTTCATCTCTTTCTGTCTTTGATGGTTGTTTTGAAGGGTGCTTTGGAAATCTGCAGAAAAATTTCTCCATTAATTTCGCACATGTATGGAGAACCTTTCCGGCACATCTTTGCATAAAGATTACACACAAACGAGAAGCACTCTGAGCACAGCAGTACAGCTCCCTCTTGTCTATGTAAATCAATATGCACTTGTAGACAACCTGGGCGAAGGACAACTCGGGTCATGTGCGCTCATGTACCCAAGAGAAATCACAAAACAATAAATCCTGTTTTTCTGACTTTTTGGGGTTTTGGTGAGACTAAAGTGCATCACAATCCCATCATCATCTTGCACTCATTCTCTGCCTGCTATTTGAAGTTGAATTGCCATTGCACTGCAGATGTATGATATGGTCGGTTTAGAAGTATATACTAAAACAAAAAGTTTTTGGATTTTTTTTTATTTTTTTTTATATAGTATACTCTAATAGAGAAGTCAATAGAAACAATTATTTAGATGACAAACCTCTTCTTGTTTCTTTAAACTGTTAACACACAGATTCCAAGCCTTGGTTAGAATTACAAGCTTATTTTAGTGGCTTAGAATTGCAAAAGGTAGTTGAAAAGCTAACAGTTTAAAACTCTTGAGCCATTGCTTTGAAATGACTGGGACTACTAATTATCAGTTTATGATGTTTAGCTTGTAGTCAGCATTTTTTGAAAGTCAATAATGTCATAAAAAGTTTCAGTAAATTTAATGTGAATTCAGTAGTTTTCATATTGCTTTTATTAGCTACATCCAGGGTGTCTTACTTCCTCTAAACACAAAGCAGCAGCAATTTAGGCGTAGTGTAAAACTCCTTTCGACTCACTTAGTGCCTAAATTAATCTTCTGCGATGACTGTGTGGTTTTCATGATACTGATCTTGTCTTGTAAAGAGGAAGACTGATATCTAAATGTAGCAAGAGCAACAACAACAACAAAAAGACTAGAAAGAATAGCATTTTATTAAACCAGATTTCCTACTGCTGCTGCATTTGCAGACATAAATGCCGGATCTCCCAGGAGAAGCTCAATCGCTGGTATTTCCTGCTACCATTCAAATTATGGGGAAAAAATGAGATGGCTTTGGTTTAATGACCCTACGGTGGTCTTTCTCATGCTTATTTGTCATGTTTTGTACCTCATTTCATAGTGTTGGAATATGTGCACGTGAAAATAAATGGTAGTGTTTCCTTTAATAGGGAGAGGAAATAGGAACTGTAAACCCACACCCAGCAGTTCAGTTAACTAGACACGGCAACACATGCTGGAGTAAAAAAAAAGAAAAAAAAATCAGTTAAGCTTAAGTTGTTTTGGACCTTACTGTGCACCTTATTATTACAACAGAGCAATCCTTTTGCTCTGTTGTACTCCCAGAAGTGTCAACCTTATACAAATATTATCTTTGCTTGGTGTAGACGGGGTCTGCTGTTCTGTATGCGAGCAAGGCACAGTTTAAAAAAAAAAAAGTTGTATGGAAAGGACTTGGATTACCTCTGCTCTGTGAGGATTGCTTGTGTCAGCTTTAAGATTTATGGGCCCATCATTCATCAGCGTTAAAGGTGTGCAAACCTATTATGAGGAGTTGGAGCCAAATCGTCTCAAATAAATCACAGTGCTTTCAAAGTGTAACTTATTTACTTCAAAATAATAATTACAGCTCTTATGCTCAGAGAAGAAAATGTCTGATTGTTTTTTTTTTTGGTTAGTTTTTCATTTGTACAGTTCTGTGCTTTCGCTTTAAACTACACGTTTTGTCTCTCAAACCTTTGTGTAATTACAGGATTAAAGAACATCATTTTGTGATGCTGATTTTTGTTGTCTTCTAAGCTAGAAACTCTATCTTGGATGATTATGAACTGTAATTTATGACCTAAAACTGGCACGCTGACTTCTCTGGTAATGTCAGATTACCAGTTCAGTTGCAATTTTTTAAAAAAGATATTGAGTTCTTGGGTAAAATTTAAAAAGTCAAACCTAATAAGTGCAACACAGATGAAATAACTAACTGAAATCAAAATACTTTGTCACCTTATTTTAATATTATTCTAAAATCGGGCAGCATGGCCATTACCAATGCAGCTATAAAGTGTGTAGAATTACTGTTTCAATCGTCTCTCTGTCTCAAATGAAATGTGGTAAAGTTGAGACAAAAGTCCAATTTTTATGAACCTGCCTTTATACAAGGTATGGATTTATCTTTTATTATATGACCAAAGGAAATACCCTAGAAAAATAATCTTGTCTGAAAATGAGATAAAAATGAGCAAAAAAAGAAAACTGTTGTTTAGAACGTGTCTCTGCAGACCCCACACATCCTGGACACCAACTGTTCAATCTTTTACTTTCAGGTCAGAACTACAGAGTGCAATTTGTGAAAAGCAGCCTGCACAGAGACCGTTCCTTCCCCCAGGCTGGCTCTGATGAGCACAGTGAACAGCTTACAGCCTAGCTATTCTGTGAAACAAAATTAGTCTATTTGTGTCACTGCCTGGCTTCCTTTATGTTTAGCGTTCATACATTGCGAGCGCTACAAACCTGAGACAAGTTCCTTGTTTGTGCTCGCAACTTTGATTTACGTTCTAAACCGTGGCGACTACTTCACACGATTAAAGAATTCTTGGCTGCTCAGAAGCTACAATCACATTTGTATGTGTTTTAACCTGTTTGTAGAAATCGCTGAAACAAACGGACTCGTGTTAACCCGTCAACACACTGATGTTGTCCCAACATTTTACGTCCGAGCGTCGCACAGCTTCACATTAAATGTTCAACACGATCATTAATGACACGCTACGATACTCTTGAGGTTTGAGTAGCTTTTGAGGAGACTCATTCCACTCGTAATTAAACATAGACACTGTTCAACAAATCGGGCAGCATGGCCGTTAACGAAGATAACCCAGGGCCTTTACTAATAAGATAGATAATTATATAGACTGCACAATGTGATTTGCCGCTGCACGCAGAGGTCATTGAGGGGACATGCACGCACATTTACGGGAGAGTCAGGATGGCACCAAGCCTTATTTCCCGGGGCCCCTAGGGTCCCATGTTGTTTTAATGTTTCCCATCTGACATCGGCCATGCATGTCTGGCCTCTTTAGATGACGGCGCAGAGGAGAGGCAGCGCAGCCGCTCTGTCTCCTGCGCTACCTGACGTTACTCTGCAAGTGTGTGTTTGATTGTGACAGACGAGTACATCCAGCTCGCTATCTGGGCCATCCGTCCTGACTTCTTGTTAGTTCCAGCAGAGCCTCCGGCGGTGTGATTATGACTCATTGTGGTTGCTCATCAGTCATGTTTTTTTTTGTGTTTTTTTTTTTTTGGAGCTGTTTTGTAATGTTTAATTGCTGTTGTGTTACAAATTGGCTTCAACTATAGTCAGCACAGATCTTTTCTCAGAAAAAGTGACAACTGGGTTGAACGTGCCAAGGGTGCAATCAGACTCGGTCCTTTCATGTTTAATGTTCCCCGTTTGAACTGATCGGATTGTTGATAAATGTGGATCTGCCGTCTGACAAGAAATAGTCATACATTCGGCTTTTACCAAGTATTTAAATTCATCATCAAATATACAAAACTCCTGAAGATGTCCTCCTTTGTTGTTGTTTGTTACATAAAAATTAAGCTGAAATTGGAAAAAAAAATGTAAAAGGAAAAACTAATTACCACTTTGCTACCTTTGCAGCCAGATGCTGCTATATAAACCATCTATTTACCGGTTTATTTTCAGGATGAGCAATTAATGAACACAATGGCAAGACGGGAAGAGAGTAACGTGTTATTAACCCTCCCCTTGTTCTACTCTTTGCTTCGCACACAAGGATATAGACTCTATTGGCTATTGAGAAACAATTGCTTGTTGGAGGCATAGACTCTGTTGAAGTTATGAACGTTTTAGTCGATAACATTTGGCCGTAACACATTAAATGTGCCAGCTCAATTGTGAAGGAAGCTATGCCACGAAGCTCACCGTAAATCGTGTTTGCGGTAAACAAAGTATGACCACAGCATCTCTGCAAGCAACAGAATGTGGTGAACATTCCTCTTGCTCTGACTTTAACGGCTCAGTACTTGGAAGCGTGGCCGATATGGACTTCCTCCGCTACCACTGCTAAACTACAACCCTGACTACAATTCAAAAACGGGGCAGAAACTCAAGATTGTTATGTACAATTACGCCTTCTGCTTGCCAAGTAGCCAAGATTCATATTAAGAAATCAAGCTCAGAGGGACAAATCCTAGACAGAGCTTTGAAATTAGAATTCAATGACTAGGCTAGGAAGAAAACATCAATAGCCTTGCATGACACCATCCAGCCACTATGTCAACCAGAGCTCCTCTGTACGCCAGACTACTCTGCAAAGGTAGGCCACCTGTAATGGCTAAAGCTTGACCCAAATCAATGGAAGAATGATCCCAAACACAATGGCTAATCTACAACAGAACGGCTGAAAAAGACGAGGATAAAGGTGTCACAGTGGATTTAATCTGAATGAAATGCTGGAGTGAGACCTAAAGAGAGCTCTGTTGAAGCAAATAAACTTAAATAAACTGAGGCAACATCAGATATCAGATCTGTCCAACATTCCTGCTCAACAATGTGAGACACTGATAAAGTTAGACAGTAACAGACTGCAAGGAGTTATCAGTGATTCTGCATGCTGCTTCATCATAGGGTATGCTTAGTTCTTTGTTGTAGTTTGATCTATTTAATAAATAAAGACGAGTTGGAATCTGTTGTTTTTTTTTTGTGCACTTGAAGTCAGACATACACAACTCTATTGTGAAAATCTAGTAAACAGAGAATTTTTTATCATGTCCTGATCTGTAGTTAATTCTGCTAATGGATGATGGCACGGAGAGGCCACATCCTTCATACTATCAGCCTCATGGATAATCCAAACATTTTCAGCCTCATTGTAAACATCAAACCAAAAAAAGGGGTGGGGGTCTTGCATCTAAACTTCAACGCAATCAAAGAACACATGTTTGCCTTTACAAGCCTTGCTCTGCGAGCACAAACATTAAAATGCCTGAAAGGAGGGAGAGCAAACAAAGGTTGATGTGCAGGAGAAGAATGTTTTTCAGGAGGCCCAAGTACAGGTTTTGTTTAGCTGTGGGCACCTCAATGATGATTATGTTTCGGCATGATATTTCGCTAATATTTATTCTCTGCAAAGCCAAACAGCCTGAATTATCCCCCGGGAACAAGTCTCGCAAAGAATCGAAAGTAGTTACTTGGCAAATAAAACGGGGCTGAAAAGCAGAGAGCCGATTGATTTACTTTCTAAGACGATCCTCGATGATACATATTTGCTTTTCAGAGCAAATTCCATGGAAAACTTTTTATCGTCGTTCCGCTGCTGCTGCTGCTGCTGCTGCTGCTGCTGCTGCTGCTTGCTCTGGTTTTCTGCGTTTTGTTTCTTCTTTTACACTGCCTTGCAAAAAGTATTCCCTTAAACTTTTTCACATTAAAACCACAAACTCCAATCTATTTGTGTTGGGACTTATGAGGTAGCACAGAGTACTGCGTAAGTGTGAAGCGGGAAGGACATCATCCTGAACACATCGCTATCACGGGGAGAGACTTTGCACTTCAGTCCTTCAGTATGAAACTATTTTAGTGCTTTTTATGTTCCTTAATGGGTCAGTTTGAAAGGGTTTTAAAAAAGAGGTGTCCATTAAACTTTATGCTCCTCAAAATGGAATAATAAAGAAAAAAAAAGAGAATTGAGCGATTTTTACCCTTTTATGGCATAAATGTGACATTCTCTGCACATTAAGTTGAAACTCTTGTTAAGGATTAAAACCGAATCCTACGGCTCGACGTGCGGGTCCGAACTGGTAAAATGCCGGGGTTTTTTCTCATCCCCCTCAAGCATGCCGTTTCTCACAGAAAAGTTACTATTACACCACCTCTGTGGAGAGCGTGCAGCACTTAGCCGGTGAGGGACCCCTCCAGCTGCGATATTTTATTCAGCAGAAACTGCCAGGTTGGAATCCCCAATCCTCTTAAAGCGGGGATATTGGAAACTACTTGCTCCAAGCGTCCATGTTAAAGTAAATTACGTCTGCAATGTGTCACTGTTCTATTATTCAGGCATTGGATGATTTAAGGCGGAACGATAAACTTGACTAAAGACCTCACATTTTTATTGCCACTGCAAAGTAAAATTTTGGATGGACCACACAAAGGAGTGACCAAGTGACGCAGATCAGCTTCTCAGTTTTTTTTCTTCAGTTGTAACATTATTAGGTTGTTGCCAAATTTACAATATTAAACAACTGCAACAATAATTTGTATAATTCAGAGTGTCGTGTGATGCATTTTTAGCTAAACCAGCTTACACCTCCCCTGTGGCTTGGATTGTTCTTACATTGTGCGCAATGTCTAACAGGCCTCCGCACAAGCATGTTGAAATTTTTAGATGTGAAACCGACGCATTGCGTTGATCCTCCAGCAACATCTTTTGCATGATTTCTTTAGGAGGGAGGGGAAAGCAACAGGAAACCCCAGAGACACTTCAGATCTGCTGTTTGTAATGAGATGGAATAATAATCGCTTAGAGCTTTATTGATGCCGATCGCCACGAGGTAAAGTGAAGAGGAATCGTAAAGAAAATGCTGCGAGACCACCAGTCTGCCTGCTGATTATGTTAATAATGGCTCCCTTCTGACCTTTGGATCAGACTGATATGAGCCCTGCTGGCATGTTAACATTAATCGACCATCCATTAGCTTAATGATGGGTCACATGATGAGCTCCCGGCAGCTGGCGAAGGGTGGCCTGCAGGTTGTGAGAAGATATGGTGGAACAAACTCTGTAATAGATTCTACAGTAGAGCTGAGATAAGTTGGGTGATTTCATACTAAAATAACCAGAACATGGGTCTGGAGAAGGTTTAAGACGGTGTCCCAAGAGGCGTTTTTTTGAGTGGTGCTGTGGGAGTAAAGGGCGCAGGGGATATTTTTGTTATAACCAAAGCGAGAGCGATGTCCTGATCCACTTTCCTGTGAACTCTGACCTGTCCCTGCTGGGGGAAAAAAATGCAACCCCGTAGAACTATGCTGTCAACACCATCTCTCAACATGGGATGGTGAGCTTAGGCTGACCTGCATTGTTATTTTTCCACCACTAATAGTTAAAAAAAAAAAAATGCCACAAATACACAATATATCTACTTTAAGATAAATCTAGATATTTTTTTTATTTTTTTTAAAGAACTAACAGATATTTCTACATTTATACTGTAGAAATAAAGAAAAGAAAACCACATTTGAAAACTCTCATTTTTGAGGGTGTCTATTGAGAATCCTGTATTGTTTACAGAGCTCAACTGAAAGTTCCTGGTTTATTTGCGAAGCGTTGCTCATGGCCTCAGGCACAGTGTACGCAACGATGATCCCCTGTCAACATTAGATACCTCCTAGATCAGTGTTCTCTGGTTACATTTTTGGTCTGCTTAGGCACCGAGTCAGGAAGCACCGCAGACACTTCCCCGCCGCCGTTCTGTGATTCCAGCCTTCTGTGTCACTGCGACACAGAGTCTTCCTTCCAGCACAATCCTTAGCTCAGCTTAAATCACAGAAATCCTCGATGTGTCTCTGTAGCTTAGCATCCCATTACTGCATCTGATTCCCACATCATATCTCCACCTATGATGCTTTTGTTTCATCCCTCTTTCTGCTGCCGGATGTAATGGGGGGCTTGCTGAGGTTACGCACTGTTCATGTCACTTTGGAGTGAAAAGCCCCTGTTTTAACTTCATACACAGACATGACTTAGCAGTTTCAGAGACACAAAGCCCACTTTTCTCCTTTTTTTTTTTTCTTTTTCTTTTGAGTCTTCATGTCGACTCAGGCCAAAATCCGTCTTAACGAATGGGAGCAGTGGGAGCAGCTGCAGGCTGTGAGTTCATCACTCTTGCTGGCTGTTACTCTATATGTGGCCTACTGAGCGAGTTGGAGCAGATAAGTGAGGGTGTGCGAGTCACAGCGATTTGTTTGTTTTGAATCCTTTCGGTTGAGTCAGTGAGATAAATGAAGGATTAAAACAATACTGCCTACCACATGACGATATAATTCCACTTTTCACTCGCGGCCTTCGGAGTATATGGAGCATTTTGCCACATTGTAACCACATAATTCCACAAAATCCCATTGGGATTTTCTTCTATGATAGGCTTTCATGCATTTGCGTTCACCCCACCTGAGTGAATACTTTGTCGAGATGCATTACAGCTCTCTACCATCTTTGCACATCTGAAATTTGTTTTCTTTTATTTTTCTTAGAAAAATACCTAGCTTCTGTGAAAATCGTGCTTTGATATTGAGCCAATGATTTTTCCATTGAATTTAGGTCTGGACTTTGACTAGGTCTTTCTAGTGCATTAATGATGCGTCGATATCAACTGTTTACTTCAATGGCGGTAAGTTTAGTTGACATTTTTATTTCTGAAGAATTTTGAAAACCATATATGAAAGACATGTATGTTAAATTGCAGGAATTTAAAAAATAAGTCATACTTTGACAGTTCAGTAATTGAATCTGTCAATCCAGTAAATTATTGACGAACATGACGTCTAATTTGGAAGCATAAAATATTACAGGATCATACCTTTGCTACAGTAATGACTTCAACGATCAATTTCTAAAGCAGGAAAACTTTTGAGCATGGGTGTCTGTGTCCATCTGTTACCAGCTGCAGAGGACTGTGCAGCTAGAATGTCTCTGTTCAATTATTGTGAGCATGTGTGACTGCGCTCGCCTCGATACGTGTTCTGTGAATCAAATACACAGCACGCGGCGTGAAGTCAGCCATGCTGCTTCTCTATGTCTCTCTTTCGTCTTTGTCGATGTCTCTCGCTGACCCTTCCTCCCCCGTTCTTTGTTGGCTCCACCTTCTCTTTGAGTGAGGGGAGCCTGCACGTGGGGAGAGCGCGCAGGGGTCAGCCAGCCCATGCTTTTGCTTAAGTTCTGTTGGTGAAGGGGAGCGGGCTGGATGCCCTGTGGAGCGGTGAGCCAGAGGGCATTGCAGCATCCTCACCTTGTGTTCGTACACCTGTATGAGACTGAACCTGGCGCATATTTTGCCTGCTCTCGCATGCCGCAGTGTGTGTATGTGACATGGTTAGAAACATTTGTATATGAGCTTGTTTTGAATACAGATTCTATGAAGTGGCCTCTCTGCCTGCTGCCTGCAACGGCTGTTCTGTATCCGGTAAAACCGTACTGTCGTTTCCCTGGTTCTTCACCACGTGTAAAAATGAGGCACTGGCTTCTGCTCGGACATGAACTGACAGAATACAAGGTTTTGTTATTAAATAATATTATTATCGCACATGGTTGGTGATGTGGCAAAAATATTGATTTATTCAAGGTAAAGTCTAAATTTTACCACAAATTCAGTAGTTCTGTATAGCTGCCCTTCAATCATGAATTAGCTTTGATTAAAGATTTTTTTTGTTTTGTTTTGTTCAGTTTTGGGATCCACACTCAAAGCCAATTGGTCAGACCCAAGAAATCACTTTAATTGGACCTGTTCATCAACGTCGAGTAGGCGAAACGATCCCAGAACAGCGTTTAAAGTATTGTGGGCCTCAGTTAATGCCAGTGGTTCCACAATAACAGAGACTGGGCACCAATGACATTGGTGGGAGAGTTGCATTGCCAAATTACTATTGAATAAAAAGATCACACAGACCCATATCAATCAATCAATCAATCAATAAAACATTGCACATTTCAGCAAGAGGGCATTTATTGCTTTACATCATAAAAACATAAAAATCAGCTATTTGAAACACTAAATTTTTCCAAGTGCTGTCATTGCACATCAAAATGTCGGTCAGTCTTGCATTCATAAAATATATCATGATAATTCCTAAAACCTTTTTAGAGAGCATTCTGCAAAGTAGAATGTTCTCAGTTGTACTGACGGTTCAGAGGCAGTATTGTGCAGGTCTGGAGAATCTGGGCGATTTGTTATAGTTGATTGAACCCCTTCTCTGCTCTCTCCAGAAAATCCCAAAGGGTAATAATAATATTTGGGTATCAGCTCCTGACCTTACGCTCGTGCACGCTTGAGTTACGACAATTATCGAAATCACCCCAGCAAGGTCCACCTGAATTAAAATAGTTCTGCAGAGAAGAGTGGGTCAAAGTTCATCCACAGGTAAAAGACACTCGATGGGATCTGGCTGCGGCCAGTTATTAGGTGTGTTTTCTTCAGAGAGGCAGGTTGGTTTGGATGAACTACGTTTAGCGTTTTTCATTTCATCTGTGTATCATTTTAAAATAAATGTTTTATCTTAAAATTGTAAATTTGGCAGAAAGGTGGAAAACCTTTAACAACAACAACAACAACAAAAAAACAAAACAAAACAAAAAAACTAAATCCAGCAAAAATATCAAGGAATTTAAAGTTTATCCTACATTAATGCATCAAATCTCTAAACGAAAGACGGGACTAACGATGCTACATCTGGAATTATTATTGGACTTAAATGTGGTCAGAAACAAATTCCTATGGGCTGTTATAGTCTTCTTTAAAGCCTCGGCTTTTCTTCTTTCGCCAAAAGCAAACTGCCGCTTCTCATACACATTTTTGTTCAGAGACTCTTCTGTCATAAACATCTCCTGTAGCTATAAAGCATTCCTCTGAACGGTCTCCAGCCGCAGCTCACAAACTAAACTGCATCCGACTCTTGCTGCACTCAAACCAAAACCTTGTTTTCAAGAGATTCGCATTTTTGATTGTTTTTTTTTTCTTTCTCACCTGCCAACAAAGGGGAACGGAACGATTGATTTGTGCATCATTACTGAGATGTTTCTTTTCCATTTTTATTGCTGCAGAAGAAGATCGCTCAGGAATCCTCGGCGTTGATATGCACAGTTTTATTGCTTTAGGCAGAACGTTTTTTTATAGGCAGAATACAAATTTAGTTTATGTCATAACAAGTTAGACTGTTTGCACGTTTTCATGACATATTGTGGATATAAAGTAATGAAGGAGGTATGCTGAAATACCTTTCTGGCCACAGATGCCCTGCCAAATTGCTGCAACACGTCTTTTATAGACCTAACTGATCATTACGCACATTCCAAGCCAGCAAGGCAGAGACACAAAGCAAACGGTGGCAGTGAGGAGCTCCCGACATATCTTGCCTTTTCGTTCACCCCGTTTCATCCTCTGAGGCCCTCAGTGCAAATGGGGAAAGCTATATAAATAGTGGGAAGTAAAATGAGCGCAAGTGTTTCCTGGATCGCGTGTAGGTGTAGCGTGTGTGTGTGNTTGAGGGTGTCTATTGAGAATCCTGTATTGTTTACAGAGCTCAACTGAAAGTTCCTGGTTTATTTGCGAAGCGTTGCTCATGGCCTCAGGCACAGTGTACGCAACGATGATCCCCTGTCAACATTAGATACCTCCTAGATCAGTGTTCTCTGGTTACATTTTTGGTCTGCTTAGGCACCGAGTCAGGAAGCACCGCAGACACTTCCCCGCCGCCGTTCTGTGATTCCAGCCTTCTGTGTCACTGCGACACAGAGTCTTCCTTCCAGCACAATCCTTAGCTCAGCTTAAATCACAGAAATCCTCGATGTGTCTTTGTAGCTTAGCATCCCATTACTGCATCTGATTCCCACATCATATCTCCACCTATGATGCTTTTGTTTCATCCCTCTCTCTGCTGCCGGATGTAATGGGGGGCTTGCTGAGGTTACGCACTGTTCATGTCACTTTGGAGTAAAAAGCCCCTGTTTTAACTTCATACACAGACATGACTTAGCAGTTTCAGAGACACAAAGCCCACTTTTCTCCTTTTTTTTTTTTCTTTTTCTTTTGAGTCTTCATGTCGACTCAGGCCAAAATCCGTCTTAACGAATGGGAGCAGTGGGAGCAGCTGCAGGCTGTGAGTTCATCACTCTTGCTGGCTGTTACTCTATATGTGGCCTACTGAGCGAGTTGGAGCAGATAAGTGAGGGTGTGCGAGTCACAGCGATTTGTTTGTTTTGAATGCTTTCGGTTGAGTCAGTGAGATAAATGAAGGATTAAAACAATACTACCTACCACATGACGATATAATTCCACTTTTCACTCGCGGCCTTCGGAGTATATGGAGCATTTTGCCACATTGTAACCACATAATTCCACAAAATCCCATTGGGATTTTTTTCTATGATAGGCTTTCGTGCATTTGCGTTCACCCCACCTGAGTGAATACTTTGTCGAGATGCATTACAGCTCTCTACCATCTTTGCACATCTGAAATTTGTTTTCTTTTATTTTTCTTAGAAAAATACCTAGCTTCTGTGAAAATCGTGCTTTGATATTGAGCCAATGATTTTTCCATTGAATTTAGGTCTGGACTTTGACTAGGTCTTTCTAGTGCATTAATGATGCGTCGATATCAACTGTTTACTTCAATGGCGGTAAGTTTAGTTGACATTTTTATTTCTGAAGAATTTTGAAAACCATATATGAAAGACATGTATGTTAAATTGCAGGAATTTAAAAAATAAGTCATACTTTGACAGTTCAGTAATTGAATCTGTCAATCCAGTAAATTATTGACGAACATGACGTCTAATTTGGAAGCATAAAATATTACAGGATCACACCTTTGCTACAGTAATGACTTCAACGATCAATTTCTAAAGCAGGAAAACTTTTGAGCATGGGTGTCTGTGTCCATCTGTTACCAGCTGCAGAGGACTGTGCAGCTAGAATGTCTCTGTTCAATTATTGTGAGCATGTGTGACTGCGCTCGCCTCGATACGTGTTCTGTGAATCAAATACACAGCACGCGGCGTGAAGTCAGCCATGCTGCTTCTCTATGTCTCTCTTTCGTCTTTGTCGATGTCTCTCGCTGACCCTTCCTCCCCCGTTCTTTGTTGGCTCCACCTTCTCTTTGAGTGAGGGGAGCCTGCACGTGGGGAGAGCGCGCAGGGGTCAGCCAGCCCATGCTTTTGCTTAAGTTCTGTTGGTGAAGGGGAGCGGGCTGGATGCCCTGTGGAGCGGTGAGCCAGAGGGCATTGCAGCATCCTCACCTTGTGTTCGTACACCTGTATGAGACTGAACCTGGCGCATATTTTGCCTGCTCTCGCATGCCGCAGTGTGTGTATGTGACATGGTTAGAAACATTTGTATATGAGCTTGTTTTGAATACAGATTCTATGAAGTGGCCTCTCTGCCTGCTGCCTGCAACGGCTGTTCTGTATCCGGTAAAACCGTACTGTCGTTTCCCTGGTTCTTCACCACGTGTAAAAATGAGGCACTGGCTTCTGCTCGGACATGAACTGACAGAATACAAGGTTTTGTTATTAAATAATATTATTATCGCACATGGTTGGTGATGTGGCAAAAATATTGATTTATTCAAGGTAAAGTCTAAATTTTACCACAAATTCAGTAGTTCTGTATAGCTGCCCTTCAATCATGAATTAGCTTTGATTAAAGATTTTTTTTGTTTTGTTTTGTTCAGTTTTGGGATCCACACTCAAAGCCAATTGGTCAGACCCAAGAAATCACTTTAATTGGACCTGTTCATCAACGTCGAGTAGGCGAAACGATCCCAGAACAGCGTTTAAAGTATTGTGGGCCTCAGTTAATGCCAGTGGTTCCACAATAACAGAGACTGGGCACCAATGACATTGGTGGGAGAGTTGCATTGCCAAATTACTATTGAATAAAAAGATCACACAGACCCATATCAATCAATCAATCAATAAAACATTGCACATTTCAGCAAGAGGGCATTTATTGCTTTACATCATAAAAACATAAAAATCAGCTATTTGAAACACTAAATTTTTCCAAGTGCTGTCATTGCACATCAAAATGTCAGTCAGTCTTGCATTCATAAAATATATCATGATAATTCCTAAAACCTTTTTAGAGAGCATTCTGCAAAGTAGAATGTTCTCAGTTGTACTGACGGTTCAGAGGCAGTATTGTGCAGGTCTGGAGAATCTGGGCGATTCGTTATAGTTGATTGAACCCCTTCTCTGCTCTCTCCAGAAAATCCCAAAGGGTAATAATAGTATTTGGGTATCAGTTCCTGACCTTACGCTCGTGCACGCTTGAGTTACGACAATTATCGAAATCACCCCAGCAAGGTCCACCTGAATTAAAATAGTTCTGCAGAGAAGAGTGGGTCAAAGTTCATCCACAAGTGAGGTGAAAGACACTCAATGGGATCTGGCTGCGGCCAGTTATTAGGTGTGTTTTCTTCAGAGAGGCAGGTTGGTTTGGATGAACTACGTTTAGCGTTTTTCATTTCATCTGTGTATCATTTTAAAATAAATGTTTTATCTTAAAATTGTAAATTTGGCAGAAAGGTGGAAAACCTTTAACAACAACAACAACAACAAAAAAACAAAACAAAACAAAAAAACTAAATCCAGCAAAAATATCAAGGAATTTAAAGTTTATCCTACATTAATGCATCAAATCTCTAAACGAAAGACAGGACTAACGATGTTACATCTGGAATTATTATTGGACTTAAATGTGGTCAGAAACAAATTCCTATGGGCTGTTATAGTCTTCTTTAAAGCCTCGGCTTTTCTTCTTTCGCCAAAAGCAAACTGCCGCTTCTCATACACATTTTTGTTCAGAGACTCTTCTGTCATAAACATCTCCTGTAGCTATAAAGCATTCCTCTGAACGGTCTCCAGCCGCAGCTCACAAACTAAACTACATCTGACTCTTGCTGCACTCAAACCAAAACCTTGTTTTCAAGAGATTCGCATTTTTGATTGTTTTTTTTTTCTTTCTCACCTGCCAACAAAGGGGAACAGAACGATTGATTTGCGCATCATTACCGAGACGTTTCTTTCCATTTTTATTGCTGCAGAAGAAGATCGCTCAGGAATCCTCGGCGTTGATATGCACAGTTTTATTGCTTTAGGCAGAACGTTTTTTTATAGGCAGAATACAAATTTAGTTTATGTCATAACAAGTTAGACTGTTTGCACGTTTTCATGACATATTGTGGATATAAAGTAATGAAGGAGGTATGCTGAAATACCTTTCTGGCCACAGATGCCCTGCCAAATTGCTGCAACACGTCTTTTATAGACCTAACTGATCATTACGCACATTCCAAGCCAGCAAGGCAGAGACACAAAGCAAACGGTGGCAGTGAGGAGCTCCCGACATATCTTGCCTTTTCGTTCACCCCGTTTCATCCTCTGAGGCCCTCAGTGCAAATGGGGATAGCTATATAAATAGTGGGAAGTAAAATGAGCGCAAGTGTTTCCTGGATCGCGTGTAGGTGTAGCGTGTGTGTGTGTGTGCTTCCCACACACTTCTCGCAAGAAGAAGACGGGACTCTGGTTTTACGTGAAGGAGCAGATCTTGTAAATTCGGGGCGAGGGGGAGGCGGGGAGAGAAGAAACCACTAAGATGATGAATTGAGAAGTGGCACAGGATGACTCGTAGGCCCTGAGGCATTCACGGAGCCTGTCTGAATGCAAACCCAAGACAAAATCTACTCTTTTCCTTTTTTTTTTTTTTTTTTTTTATACGTTAACATTTCTCTTTACAAAACGAGTCCAAATATATTCAAAGGTAGTTGAAGGAGAATTAGACCCATCTATGTGCTCTGTTTCTCAAAGTCTGTTTCCACTCCCAGAACCTTTCCCAGGAAGGAGAAAAATGTTTTAGCTCCCATGGTTTCCATAACAGCAACAAGGGGTCAAATCAGATTACCCTGGTGTAAATTTACACCAGATAACAACTGCAGGAGGGAGGTGATACTTTCTGTATGTTTTATAAACTAAGGATGGAGTTGTGTGATAGGTAGGTGCTTATTATTTCTTACTGGTTGAAAATCTCCCACAAATTACACTTTAACTTAAAAATAAAATCGAACATCAATCATTTTTACTTTTGTTAGCAAACATAATAAATACTCAGTAACTCAGGATTTTACATTCCTGACATTCAAATACAGTAATGGAGTTAGTGAAGCTATTTGTAAAGGCCTGAGTAAAAGTATAGGGGGTGGAGGGGAATTTAAACTGGAAACTCTGTTATGTTACTATACGTTACTGCATTTATGTCATACCAAGTAAAATCAAATAACCATCGCCATCCCTCTGCCCCACTACCTCATGCATGCATCTGCCGTACGTGTGTTTCGTGCTCCTTTGGAACACGTCGAGGCCTCTGAAGGGCGTATTTTGTCATTTTTACAACTTCTCCTTTTCAAAACTGTATTCGGGCTCTCATAAGGCCATAACGCCAACAATTTATATATACATATAAAAAAAAGGCATAAACTATGAAAGGCAGACAAAAGGAACACAGACCAGAAGTTGAACAGTGAAAGCCGGGCAACAATGCACAACATATTTTTTCCTTCCAAGACGAAAGTAATGGCAGGAAAGCCTCCAGTTTCGAATTAGGGTTCAGAAGGCAATCGTTTTGTGGGTGGGAGAAATGTTTTCTGAGAGAGGTAGCTTGGAGACTTAAAAACAAAAGTGATTTTCAGTCCAGTCTGTCTGTAATTTTTACCACAGAGAGGGAAAGAAAATGCACATGAAACACTAAAGTGCTGGCCGTATTCAGTTAGATGTAACTTTTGCTCCAGTTCTGACCAGCATTTTTGCTCTGGCAGTCAACAGTATAGGCAGAAAATGTTACATTAGTGAGCCATGCAGTGATTGTGCAACTCTCACTTTTCTCCACATAATTTTGATGGTATAACTACACCATGACAATGCAGAGGTCAAAATATTGTTCTAAAGATTCCATCTGTCAAACCAAACATAAGTCTTCATGAGCTTAATTGTCCCACAACATGTGGTTTGGCTTGAAGAAGTAATATCTGCCACATTGTCACAGTATGCAAGGAAGTGCCTGCCGGCTGAACACTGCTTAATCTGATGCGTTTGGGACGTTTTTGTGCGTGTGTGTGCGCGTGTGTGTGTGTGTATGTGTGTGTTGTGAGCATGCAGTGCATCCATGTAAAGAAAACAAGGGGAATTTGCAGAACAGATTAAACACTGAGAGTTTGTTTCAGGGCTCAGGGCTGTTAGCAGTAAAACCAAAACAAAACAAACAAAGAAAAGAAAAAAAAAGCTGTGTTCTCTGACGGATTTTGGCTCTCGCTGCTTTCTGTCATTATGAACCCAAAGAAAACATCAGATTTCACCTTGAGCAAGAGCAGATCTGAACTTTGAGGAGCGTGCCACCGCATGTGCACACCACCTGATTCAAAGTGCATTTGTTGAAAAGTTAAGCAACTTCAGTGGGCATCTGTGCCCCCGTGCCCCTTGTGCATTGCCTTTCTATGACAGAAGGTTTGGATCTAATCAGATCCTGGACCACACAGACGTTCCGGGGGGGAAGGGAGCCGGTCGGGAATCCGGGCCCCTTTCCCAAACGCAACCTTTTGCCAAGAAAATCACCTTCCAGCCTGCCGGCTCCACCTTTGTGGCCCCAGCTTGTTCTCCTCCCCTTTTACCACCTTCTCCGCTTTCACAGAATGTGCTGTTTGCAGCCAGAAAAAGACAGAGGTGTGAGGTGGGTGTTGTTATGGCCCTGGTGCTCTCAGAGGCCACAAGAGGCCTCATAGGCTTCATTACACCAGTGGGTGGGAGAAGCTGGCAGGGCAGGGGGGAGGGAGGTTTGGTGAGAGGACATATGCAAGAAATGAGCTTGTTGGTCCTTTGTGAGTTTTTGCATGTGTGTGTCTGTGGTCTTTTTTTTTTTTTTTTTTACACAGTATGCATTTGTTGCTCATTACAGAGGTGGCTGAGACGTGGGGATGAATGGGAAGGTATAACGTGCACAGGCTGCACGTCTTAAACGAGCCTCACAGGCTGAACGCGGATCGCCGGAGGAGGACCGCGTGAAGACGGGTTCTGATTCGTTCCACAAATTCCAAACTGAAAAATCGATGTTATTGTTCCTCGCAGAATAAGCAAAATTGATGGAGTCTGTGCCGTCGAAAGCGTACTCTCGAAAGGGGTCCTCTGTTTGCAAAGCTATGGTGGGGATAATAATTCAGAGCACAAGGCGTGCTGGAGTGCAGTGCAGCAAGATCAACCCATATGTCTATTGTTTCCACCTTTCATGTATGCGGTGCTGGTTGGCAGTGCACACCCACCTGCCATCAGCATATACGTCATGTTCGTTTTGGGCTTTCAGTGTAACTCATTTAAACTGTTCAGTCTTAAGATTGGAATAAGTCATTCCTTTTTATCCACAGAGACTTTAAATTAAATACACCCTCGCTGACATTTGAGTAAGTTTAAGGGAAACAATACACTTCTGCAAGCTTCTGGCATCGTCACTGTTGCACATTTGGCCACTCTTCTTGTCAAAGATTGCTCATTTAAATTGGTCAGTTTGGGTTGTAGATTTATAACATTTTATGTCTGGGATCATTTTCCTGTCAGAACATCCAGTTGTTTATTTCCGAAAAGGGCAAGGGTTGACAAATAAAGAACTAGTCCGACTGCTTTATTTTCCATCCATTTCCTGGCAGAACTCGGCAATAGTTCATTAAAGAGGAAGAGCTGCAGCTCGATCGTTTTCTGCTCTGTGAAACTCTGAGATGCCTCACCTGAGCCCATAGTCTGATAAATTCATCAGACTTTGTACAGGCTTTGCTTTGTTACTTGATCTGCACATTTTCACCTGATTCATTAGGGCTTGTGTTATTTGAGGTGCATCTGGTGCCTAAATCCAAACCAGGCACACCGACATGGGTTAAAAAAAAATAAAAATAAATGAATAAAAAAAAGATTATATATATAAAAAAAAAAATTTCCCCTCTCACCCTCCATGGGTGGTCTCTTTCATCCTCTGAGCTCGGGTCCTCTACCAGAGGCCTGGGAGCTTGAGGGT
>NW_006799946.1:4135152-4139941 GCF_000485575.1 Poecilia formosa | reverse complement strand
TATATGGGTACTTTAGCCAAAATTAAGCTGCTTTTATAAACACAACCAAAATCAACAAATGCGGTCAGAATTTAGCTGCAAAAATCTTGCTTCCTTTCAGCTGTTATCCTGTTCCAAAACTACTTTCTCTGTGTGGGAAAAAAAACACAGTTTGATTAAAACTTGAGGGCCCTGCTTAGAAATGTTATTTTCTTTTAGTGCAGGGGTGCCCAAAGTGGGTCCTGGAGGGCCGGCATCCTGCATGTTTTAGTTCTCTCCCTGGTTTAACGCACCAGGATCAAATGATGGCTCATTAGAGGCCTAGGAAGAACAATTGACATGCTGAAAAGGTTGTTACTACCACCAGGGAGAGAACTAAAACGTGCAGGATGTCGGCCCTCGAGGACCGACTTTGGGCACCCCTGTTTTAGTGCAACTGTGTGTGCCTCATGTGCTCATAAAAATGTGTAGAACCCACACCGTCATAGTCATTTTAAAATACCAGAGCCATTACTCCTATTGATTAAGAATGCAGAGAGCATTTTTATGAAAAAAAAAGTATATGAAGCTGTAAATATTACAGGAAACTAATGCTCCTTTTTTTTTCTCCACCATAGGCACAATCAGCAAGAAATTTGTCTTTTTTTTCTTTTTTTGTTCATGGCATTATAAGCTGCAGAAGCTTTGCACCCCTCCTCACACTGCATGCATCTTTTTCATGGTTGAGGAAGTGAGCACTTTGGTTTCTCCTCAATTTGGTTTTTCTGCAGACATCCAGGAAAAGTGGGGAAAAGCACGATTATAGATGATACAGTGAGCATGTAGATGGGGGGGGGGAACGTGCAATGAATCAGTATTTAAACACTGTTGGTTTTGGGCGTTATAAATGTCACCAGGCAAATTACAAATCAGCCAATTTGATCAGGCTAGCAGAGCAGGAGGAGAACTTACTCACAGCCTCACAGGGAGGAACAGACGCTCTAAAAAGCAGGAAACGTCTCTCCTGCGAGACAAATAATTCATTGTGGGCTCTACCTCATACACACACACACACACACACACACACACACACGTACACACACAGCTCATGTGTACGGAAGTGTTTGTCAACATTTTCCTGCTTTATCCCATGCACACTCGTGGATGTGCTCTTAACAGTGGTATATAGATTTAGTAAGTAATATTACTCTTGTTTAGGGCTGGTGCATGCAGATGACTTTGGAAAGACGTGATTAAGTAATGACTCATACATTTTTGTAAAATGAGTTTACTTTGCGCTCTTTTCTGAGCTGTGTCTTTGATGCATTTGTAGTTCAAGTTTCGGGAAAAAGTGCTGTGTAAGAAATGTTTTTGTATTTTAATGGATAGACGATCACAAAGTGGCAGAAAATTGTAAAATACAAATAAATATCTGAAGAACTTTGTAATGCATGGCTATCAGAAGCCAGTGCCACGTAGTGAATAAATAAAGTCCACCTGTGTGTAATTTAACCTCAGTGTAAATTCAATTGAATTTACACTGAGGAAAACGAGAAAAAAAAAAACTAAAACTGCTGAGGAAAAGCCGTTGGAGATCAAATTTAACGTTTGCAACATGACTTCAGGATCAAAAGGTCCTCTGCAAAACTGAGCTTTGGGCCTTAGTTCTTTGAGGAAACCTGTGAAAGGATATTGCTACAACCGGTGAGTGAGTTTAAGTTGTAAGGTTCTCTTGTAGCTGTGGTAGAAAAAAAAAAGAAAAGAAAAGTTTTAAAATAAACAGTTTCAGCCAAATGCTTGGAGCCTGGTCCTGATGTTTTATTTTCTATACTGATATCCTGGTATAATTGGTAGCAATTATGCTGAAGTTGTCCAGCTGTTTTTTTTTTTGTTTTTTTTTTACAAGTTCACACCAGAGGCGTTGGGTGTTTCTTTCACCAGGATGCTTAAACAAAGCTTGAGCAAATCAAGGCAAATCCAGGGTGTGTTTTTGACGCAGAAGGGGATGAGAAGATTATCAGGACGCTGACCTTTTTGAGTGTTGTTTTGCTGGCCACTAACACCGTTAAAAGAGCTTCTTTGGGCGGATGAGGCGGGGGGGAATCAGTCGAAGCAGAAAAGAGTGATAAAGAGCACAGATTGCTGTGCGTGCGTGTGCAGGTAAACCTTTTCTCCCCATCTGTTTCAGCACCGTCAGCTCAGTGTGGAAACGGAGTGAAGTACGAACTGACGTACGAACTAACACACAATATTTAAGCACCAACCTGTCAGGTTTTAGATGTATAATTATCATGTTGTATTATTGGGTTTTATTTCTGCAGTAATTGTGACAAATTGTCCATCCGTTTTTTTTTTTATGAGGAAATGAAGCACTCCAGCAGTTTCAGGCAGATTGCTGCTTCTCTTAAGGTGGGTCTTGAAAAACAGGTGGATGTGTGTTTGTCTTGGCTGATGTGGGAGGGGGGGAAAGACGTTTTTTTTCCTGCAGTTAATCTACTTTGTTTCCTAAAATATCCACCTTTTAGCAGTTGCAGCGGGTTTTTGCAAAGCTCTGACCCTCCTTTAGGAGAAGAGCGTAACTACTGCTGAAGGGAAACGGAAGAAAAGAGGAGAGATGGATTTGTTTTGCTGGCACTTTGCAGGACTGTGTTTTGTCTTTGCCAATGAATGGAAGAAAGGGAAGGAATAAGAGGGAAGAGGAAGTAGAAGTGAGGGGGGAGTTGGTTTCTTTTCCCCTTTCCTCCCTAATGTGTGGCTTTAATTTTATTTGGCTGAATTGTTAGATTTTCAGCTTCTGATACTGGCGGGTCATTCAGGTTGTTTTTTTTTTTTGTGCAGGAATTGTTCATGTGTGAAAGTAGAAATATGACTTGAAAAAGTATTCACACCCTTTTGGGGGTTTTTTTCCCATGTTGTCACCTTATGACTATTAGCTCTTGTGTATTTTAAGAATTTGTGTTAGTCTATAACAAAGTGGTTCAAAAAACAAAAAAAGACACCAAAACAAAATGACTTTGGCTGTAAATGTAAAAAAAGAAAAAAAAAAATAAATCAGATTATTTTGCTGATCATTTATTGAGAACTTTATTTGAAAAAAAAAATGACTTGAATGCTTTGGACATAATACAATTATTCAGGACTGGCAAGCATTAAAAATCAACCCGTTAATCCACATTGCTATTGACTTAAAGCGCACGCTGTTGAGTCATTGATTTTATTTTTATTTTCTTGTGATGCGGTAAACAGTTCCAGTAAACAAACTAAATCTCATCTGATTGCATTGACATTTCATTGTCAGTATTATAGAGAGCAAAGATTCAGAGAGAACTTTTCCCCTCAATTTCTCCAATAAAGATGTTGTTGTTGCTTTGTTTGAACCAGCTGCGGTTTTCTGACCCGCTTATATGCACATTGTTAAAACAATTAGGCATGTTCTTAAAACAAAATAGTAAATTACACATTTGTTTCCAGTCCATTTTAAAGACATTTTGTCAGTTTTAGCAGTTCTGTTTTTTCACTGCTATGCATTATTATTATTATTATTTAAGGGTTGTATCCAGATTATAATCCTTTTTACAAGTTGAATGTCAGAAAACAGATGTTTTGTAATGAATGCTAAAACTTCAGCTGCATGCAAACTCGCAAGCTCACAAGACATCTGTTGTTCGCTCCATCGTGATGCAACTCGTTCAGATTTATGGCTTGTTTACTGTAAATCTGCAATAAAGTGTTGAGAATGAGGGACTTTGTGCAGGAAGAAAAGGAACGCATGAAAGAAAGAGGGAGGTAATTGGTCAGATAGCCGTGTCCTACAGCTATGCAGATGTCTCATGAAAATTTATGTTTTTGACCTCTTGTCAGTTTCGGTGCCAGGCACCGTTCTGTTCGCCTTCTCCTGCTTACATGCCACTAAGCGAAAAATTGCTGAGGATCAACGAAATGCGTGCTCAGAAAGTCGGAAAATTCAAACGTGGACGTCGCTTCTGTGTGCACGTGTGTTTGCATTCCGGTCCGGCTTGACTGAAATAAAGATTCTGAATTCACAAATGTGAGAAATTGACAGCACCAACACAAGAGGCAATTTTATAGATCGCCACATGTGTAAAGTTTCTAATAATTTTGCTTCTAAAGCATCAAACGCTGAATCACTTGCAAACGTAATCTGGAGTTTATGCAAATGGCTGCCGGTACGCGTCAGCACAAGGTCACATATCACAACATGGCCTCTTCACCCTCACTTGAAGCCACACGTTAAAAGTTTCCCCAGCAACAAATTTGCAAACTGGCTGGTAAACTGAAATGGAGCAGAGAAGCTGATCTTTACGTCTGTCGCTGCTGGACTGTTCCTCCCCACTTTTCACTGCAGCCTTACCCTATAATCAGAGCACTTTCACCACATCCACAGGTCAGCTCCGCTTCCCTGCCCTGTCACTTAACCTCTAATTAGTCAGGTCAGCAATACGAGCCGAGGTCGCTGACCCCACGTCTGGTACGGGGGTGTGAAGTCTAACAAAGGTTGTCTTCGCAAGATCAACTTTTTCAGGCCGAGCAAGAATGCGCTGTGATCCTCGAAAGGTTTACGCCGCCTTGCAAAAGTATTTGTCATAAACATTCTTTTATTTGAATATAACTTTTATATATATATATATATATAAATTCCCTTCTCACCCTCCGCGGGTGGTCTCTTTCATCCTCTGAGCTCGGGTCCTCTACCAGAGGCCTGGGAGCTTGAGGGTTCTGCGCAGTATCTTGGCTGTGCCTAGAACTGCACATTTCTGGACTGAGATGTCTGATGTTGTTCCTGGGATCAACATCAGACATCTCAGTCCAG
>NW_006799946.1:4124323-4135142 GCF_000485575.1 Poecilia formosa | reverse complement strand
TATATATATATATATAATCTCCTGAAAAGGCTGACATTTTTGCCCTCTGTTTTGCAAAATGGCTCAATCTCAGTCAACTCAGAATGTCAGTGCCTCAGTCTCACTGTAAGGTTTTTAATTGGATTTACAACATGACTTTGACAAGGCCACTCTAACACATGAATACGTTTGTATCAAAAAGATCCTTTTGTTGTATGTTGAAGGTTGTTCTTCTGCTGGAAGGTGAACCTCCACCCCAGCGTCAGGTCTTATGCAGCCTCCTTGTTGGTTTAGCTGTTGGAAAAAGAAAAATCCCAATAAAAACGCATGCAAGTTTGAGAGGGTCAGACTCATCGTGCACTGACGGTGATCGCTCAGACCACTTTCAAAAGGATGTCTGGTATGCTTTCTGCAGCCACATTTGTTTGTTTCCATGCACATATTTCATAGCCCACCTACTTTACCGAACAGCCGTCACGTAGGCGGAAGGAATCCCACAAGGACAGTTTTATGGAAAGACATAAACAAAAGAATCTTGTTTATTCTGAGCACATCGATTGTGTCAATTTGTTAGTTTTTGCTCGGCAGCAACAACACAATGGCCGTGTGTATGCAGAGCCATTGAACTTGCTGTCTATTTTGTTGAGGTTTTAGATTTTAATCTATTTCTGTGATCAGTGACTTAGGGGACTGTAGATTCAAACTGCAGTTCAATGTACCATTTGATATTGCAAATGCTTAATGTTTCTTAGCTTGTTTTTTGATGTTGAATAATGAGGAGTAGATAAAATGTGGGAAAAGCTGTCAACTTAATTCATCTATTGTTGCTATTTCAAAACCTTCCGTTGTAAAAATGTCAGAAAAAAATCCAACCTTTGATTTTAAATTTAGCGCCAATTATGTATGCATCTGCAATTATTACAGTCTTCAAAGGAACAAGAGAGAGCAGGACTTTCAGCAGCCAACAAGAAGGCTGAACAGAGTAGAACAAAGCTCTGATTTGTCTGTTCAGCTTTTACCCGTCATGGAACATCTGGGCTTTATCAACCTTATCTGAGTTAAGGATCTATATTTTGTGGGAAATGTACAAAAACACAGCTAATTTAGAAATGTTAGTTAAGATGCTACAGACAGTTTAGGATAACAACTTATTTTTTTATTTATTTTTTTATTTTTATTTTTACTTTTTTAATCTAGGGCATACACCTATAATATTTTTCACTTTATTGCAGCTCATAAGAACAGTAACAGTCTAAAATATGAATTATCGGGTCAGAGTTTACCAAAGTTGTAGACTAGTGTAGAGTTTATCTCTAAAATAATTTTTGAATTTACTTGTCCAGCAGACCTATAATTGTCCAAATATTTAGTTGCACTCTGCACAGGGATATTTAATCCCATTCTACATATTTCCTCATTTAAATCTAATAGCAAACTGTCGAGTCTCTGAGAAGCTGCTATGTATGCACTGAATGTATGTTACTCCTACATTCAGTTAACCTTTGTCTCTCTGATCATCCTTGACTTAAACCTTCTCACTTAGTGAGCTATCTGTGTATATTCGACAGCATTTAATTCTGTTTTGCACGTAAATAAATAAATAAAAGAAAAAAGTTGTAATGGGCATTATACTTGCTGTGATGGTTCCGCACCACAACTCAAACTTGTCAAGTAAAACTAGGAGTCTGTTCTGGAAGCAAATTTGATTTGTGTCTGTTCTAAAAGCAAAAACAAACCGGTTCTGAACATAGCACTTTGCCTCTGCTGCACCACCATCCCTGCTTTCCTCTGTTTTGTTTTTTTGTTTTTTTTTTGTTGTTGTTTTTTAATGAGGCACATGGATTCTGTTCCTTAAGCTTTTAGAAGGAAATGCGTAGGTTTTATTTGTTCCTCAACTTCTCCAGTACTTGTGGTTTGTTTACTGGTCGGTGGCCTGCTTTCCTTTTACAACATTTGGGACAATTAGACATTTGGTCTGTTTTATTAAAATCATCATCATTTTAATCCTTAATTATATATATTTTTTTATATCACAGTGATTGTTTTCTTTGTAGCATTGCCCACTCAGTGAACGTTGTTGTACTTCATCGATCATTGGCCTACTTTGTTCAGTTTTTGATCCATGACAATTGACCCAAAATAAATTGCCCTGATTTGAATATAGCACTGGCATGGTTTTGTGGCCCCACAGATGTTTACTTATTCAGTTACCACTAAAACATTAGTAAGACTTTTGAAAAGGTGATCGCTATTGCAAATCACTTTACCTAAATGTACTACGTGGCACCCAGTATGTGTTCACTGCTTCTCGGTGGGGGTGAAAAGCTGAATACCTCTATAATCTGCACACGACAAGTCTTGTTGCTCTCTGATTAAAGTTTGTATCATCTTTATTCCAACGTTCCACTTTTCCGTCAACTTTTCCACCCCTACTTTATAAACTGTGTATTATCTTAAACCAATTTTATCTCACTTGCTTTCTTTCCCGCCTTATCTCCACAAAATGAATTTCCATCCCCCGACCCCTGGGCAGAGGATATTAATGTTAGCAGAACTTCCTGCATTGGAGCAAGAGCAAACAAGGACACAGTAGTTAAGAAAATGTGAGAATTATTGCGGCTTCTGAGCGGAGCAGATAAGTTGTGCTGCAAACATTTTCTAAGGCAAATCTTGAAGAATTTTCATTTTTGACGAAGTCTCGGTCTCATATCAGTCCTCCGTGTTTGATCCTTACTTTGTTTCAACATTAATTGTAATATCGCTAGCATGTTTTGATGGAGTGCTATTGTCTGTAGCAAAAAGTAAAATGGAATCGGGATTACACACCAGACAAAAATGTGTCTGGAGAAGTTTTGTTGTAATCCACTCTCTGTTGTAATCCACCGTTATCTCTCGGAGTGATACAAGTGAGACCTTGCTTGAACAGCCGGCATACCTCTTAGATTTTTATCGTCTTCTGACTTTCTCTTCAAGCACTTCACTGACGTGCTGGGTCGTCCTGCTTCAGTGACAACTTCCACTCCGAGTGGTGCCGTTCCCAGGGCAACCTGTTTGTGTTTTTAGGTCTCGCCTGACTCATTGGCAATCAGAACCAGTCACAATTTCTCTGTGTCCTCTCTAAATGCAGGTCATAACAAATCAAAGGGTTTCCATAATGTTCCCCGACACCCTGGCTTTTAATGGAGAGCGAGATGAAAACAGTTTTAAGCACAAGATTGAAACGACTGAAGTTTCTTTTAAAGTGGGTTGGCCGTTCTTTAAACCAAAGATTTAATGTTTCAATGTTATTGCAGTTGCTAATCAAACAATACCTCCCCTTTTTCATCCCCCCCCCTTCCTCTACCCTCATTGTCCCAGTGTGATAAACAACTAATTGTATGTGCCACAAACACGAACTGAGGCTGGTTCCACTTGTGGCAGAAGTTGATGTGATAGAGAGAGGCCCTTTGATAAAGGACACTCCATTAGCGGTTTGCCTCCCAGCTTTATGTCATCACCCTCCCTGCCACTCTCAGCAGTTGTGCTCGGGTCGAAGAGCCTGAAGCTCAGGCTTACACGGATTTCCAAATCCGCAGAGGCTGCGAAAATATTTTGCAGAAATATTATGTATTCGGGTTCATTCTGGAGGTCGTTGTTTTACTGAAGGCTGCAGAGTTGGATGTTTTGGTGATTCTTCTGGTTGTAATTTGTCTGTGTGTTGGCTGCAAGATGTACCAGTGATTTACTGCATTCTATCTGCTGTCATTTCAATCAGTAGATAAATAAAACTAAGTAGAGAGTTTGCCTTCACTTTTGTTTTTCTCTTAAATGAGTTTGAGCTTCATACCATTCTTTGGGCATTATTTGCACCCATTTTATTCTAAACCTGCTTAGTTTGAAAAATGCAAAGCAAACTGTTCTGCAGTGATGGGTTTAATGGTTTTATCTGCAATCTCAAACTATAACCAAAAGGCAGCAGATGAGGCATGGAAGAATGAAGACACAACACAACCATTAATTAAGTGCGCCGATAAAAACACACAACTGAGACTGATGCATGGGGGGAAAAGTTTATTAGACTACAGATGCACGGTGTTCCTATTTTTCTGTTCTGTTCCAACCTAGAGAACTTACAGCACTTTTTTTTTTCTTTCCCCCAATTCATCGCCCATAATTCTTAGGAAAGAAAAACAGCATCCATGAAAAAATGAGCTATGGAAGGTCAGTCCTTAGACTGAAATTGGTACCAACCAGGAAAAGCCATAATCTAAAAGAAACATTGTGGGAATGTCAGAAATTCAGATAATTCTAATCTTCCCGTAGACTCGTTAAAATATGAAATATGAGAGGTACAATCTCAGATAAGACCAATGTCTCTCTGACAGATATTGTCTGGTACAGTGCTTCCCCACAGAACAAGGTGTTTGTGCGGACTTTTGAAAAGATCTTTAAAGTGTGCTTGATTTTAATCCTGAACTTTACTCATTAAAAATATTAAATACCTCTAAATCCTCCATGGCAGTTTGTTCTGCAATTGCCTTTAATTACGTCTTAAATTTTGACCGTCATTCATTCAGATTAATTTAGAGAATTGAACTCCCCTCATTGGATAATTTTGTTATTTGTATCTCTGGCACCAAGTGCTTTGGTTATTGTTATTTTCTAACAAAACTAAAAATACCATGATGCAGAGAACCAAAATAAAAAAAAAAACGTAATTTATCCTGAGATGCTTAGCAATCCCTGCCGACCTATAAAATAACTAATATATTTGCCATAATTAACTTCGCCCTAAGAAACGTCCTCAAGGAAGGTACAAAAGCTGCATAGTTATGAATTTAATTTGACTCTTGAAAAAAAGTTAGTTACAAAATAATCCCAGCATCCGAATAACCAAAACATGTTGGTTGATCTGTGGATCTTAGAACAGTTTTCACTTAAAGTAGAGGTTACGTTTCTGGCCTCTGTCTTTTTTTTTTTTTCACCTCTCTGCCTAAAGTTGTACACATTTAGCTTTCTTGACAAGATGTGGCTGTGGAGAGGAAACTACCTTCACACTTTGAATAAATTTTGAACTGTTATGTTGAACAGCCGCCCTATGCTCAACTTCAGTAATTTTAAAATTCCTAATGTCAGATTTGTGAAGCATTTAAAAACTCATAATTAATTAATTGAAATTGATTGTGATTGCTTCAACCGTGGAATTTGATTTAAAGTCAAATTCTCTCTAGAAATCATCTGTTTGATGGTGTGGTGTTTACCAGAGTGTAGTATCTCTCTCTCTCTCTTTTTTTATTGCTTTGTCATTAAATGTTTCCTTATCATTCATTGCTAAATCTCCTGCTGAAGGTCTGCTTGCAGGATAAGATGGTTTTGGAAAAAAAAAAAAAATAAACACTTGCAAGAAAATCAGTTTGAGTGAGGAAAGCAATAATAATATCCATTCTGTCTGAGGTCAGCCAGCCCCTGACTGTTCAGGATTAGAAAGATACTGAACTGAGGGGATTAACAGAGGAACAAATAAAGCTGTCGGAAGAAAACAAGAGAAGACATCAAGACCCTCCAAGTGCTTCCAGATTACACTGGTCATAATAACTGCTTAAGCATGTATGGTGGGAGACATTCCTTACGGTTTCAGCTTCCAGGAACTAGTCAATTGGAGAACAAAGACAGGAGGCTTTTTGACCTGCAGGCCACCTTTATTTACTATTGTCGCTATTGATCTGCTGTGTGACTCAGAGGATTCCTCCTTCTGCTGCGCGCTCAAGGTAAAGCCAGTTTCATGTGACCAGGGTCATGCTGTGAGAGATGAAATATGAGATTTGCTTGCAGGGGGCTCTGGAGCATTAGACCGTGAAGGCACAACATGTGGTGAAGGTGTTGCTTTCTCATTCGCACTGCGGTTCGTCTTTGTGAAAATGTGTTGGCAATGAGAAAGCTTGGAAGAAAGTTCCTCGCTGGCTGTCGCTTTGGAATTGTTTTTGAACCTTTCATTTGCTTCTCGTTTGCAACCGTTAGTGTGATGTTTTGTTATTGTTTTTTTCTTTGCGCTGTCAAGCAGATAAACGATTCCTGCCTGGTTGGTGTAGTCTTAAGCGAAGAATCCAGTGGATGTGTTTGATCGCAATTGAAAATTATTTTAAAAAAAAAAAAAAAGTACTATTACTACTTGGAAGAAATCCAGGAGCGCTGGAGCCATTCTTTTCTCTAATCTTCTTCTGTACTTGTGTGTTCTCCTGCAGGGTGTCTCCCATTCCTCCTTCCGTCTGCCTAAGAGCGACGTCCACCTCCAGCACTGGCTGCAGGGCCAGCAGATTTACCCCCGCGGATACCCCAACCTCTTCCGTGTCCTGAAGCTTCACACCCAGCAACAACCTCACAGGGGGTCAACACCACCCACCCCCCCACTGCGTCCCCCGCCCTCCACTGCTCCCCTCCCAGGTACTCCAGGGACGAGACGACTCTGTGCTTTACAGACAGACCCCTCCGGACCGTCGAATGACGAGCGTGCTTCGGAGGGCGGGGCTTGCCTCAGTCTCTCATGAGCTGGATGGAATTGAGGTGAATGGAACACATGCCCAAGGAGCAGGACTCTAACCCATCAGAGGGAGAAGAGAAACAGTGAGTTCAAGTCTTTTGGACATTTTTTTCTTTTTTTCTTTTTTTTTTTTTCTCTAAATAGGCACACTTTGCTCACCGGTGTTTTTACTCCATGTGTGAACGGTTTCAAGTGGACTTTTTCCTGTAGCTGCTTTTAGTCTCGATATGTTGACCTTTAAGTTCGGTTCTTGAGACGCAGAGCTGAGTGCAAACAAACACTGTACTGTTTAAGCTCCTGCTCCTTAATGAAAAAGCAATATTAGTGACACGGAGGGCAAGAGGAAGGCAACTGGGGCCTTTTAAAGGAAAAGACTCGGGGCTGGGGCACAATTGAAAGGGTTATTATCATCAGTCTACTTTGATATAAAAAAAAAAAAAAAACACTGTGGAGGAAAATTCTGAACTTATTGAGCTGATTTGTGTGGGAATTTTAAAGGTGCTGCTCTGATCCTGACTGGGAATTAATTAAATGGGGAATTTTAAGGTATGCATTTATCTTAATTTTGCCTCATGGATTAAATATTACAGTATTTACCTAGCAACAACACTTAGCTTAGAATGCAGGCATGGTGATCACCCGGCCTATTACAACTTCTTTTTGCAAAATCAAAGGGCAATAAGAACTTTTTCTTAGCTTCCGATTTACCCCCATATCCTTCCTTTGACTTTTACCAGTCAATCTTAAATCTATTCAACCTCTTCTTACATAACTGTAACTAAAATGAACAGCATCAAAACACACGTTCTTCTATATATGTGCCGTTTGAAGGAATACTTGTAAAGATGCCATTTTATTGTATAGGTATTAGTCAACACCCTGCCACCTACTGGCCGGACAGTGCATGAAAACAACAATGGCTCATGATAATAATGAAAAAAGAAACAGTGAATGTTTTATCACCATGTAGAAGGGCTGGTTGAGTGTCTGTGCGGTAATGCGGTACCGGGTTTCCTTCACTGTGTAAAGCCGGGATGCATTCCTCAGCCAACACAGACACCTGTTGGAGGGACACCAGCTCTCCCTCTGGGGGGGGACAGTCGTTGTTGTTGTGTTTTTGGGAGTAAATCCTTCGAACTTTTATTTTTCTTTTGGCATGTTCGAGGGTGTCTCAGCTCAATGTTCTTTCCCAACACGTGCAACACATCCTAGCTGAAATTTGTTGCATTGTTGAGATAATTAACAGTGTAAGGCTTACTGCTGATGAGCTTTGGGCGGTCGGCGATTTCTGTGCATATCATAGGCCCGTGTTGTGTACGACGTGAACGTTGTTATTCCAGTTCAAAATGGGAATGATTGTCTGTCTGATTTTCACACAAACGGAAGACTTTTTGATGGACAACTACTTTTGATGCTGTTTTTGACACTAATTTGAAGCTTTGTGCTCTGCCTTCATGGTAAATATGGATTGGGTGTTGCATCACGTTTCCAAACATGTTACAGCAGCTGATGTAAGCCTGCACGGTCTTTGCTGCAACAACTTTACGGCAGTAGCTCACGCCCTTAAAGAGTGAGCATTGTCTATGAGCTATAATAGGCCTTTTTTTATGCTTTTACATTTTGCACAGCGGAAGATTCCACTTTTCACTTGATCATCTCGTGTTTGCATTTATTCATGGAGTGCAGTCTAGTTTCTAGCGTCAATGTGAGCCATAATTTGAAACAATATAAAACTACTAAAATGTTTTTCTCGTACTGTTTCTGTGATGTAAACTAATCTTAACATGATCCATTTGATTTCTGGTCATATGGAGCATAGAGTTCCTAATTCTCACCTATAGTGCAGTATTAGTCAGGTGTGTTGTGGCAGCGAAATGACAAGAGACCCAAGAAACATTTCCTTCATTTAAAAAGAGGCAAAGCTGGTATTTCTGAATACACACAAAAATTCACAGCGTGTTATTGTGATACTCCTTTACTTAGAAATCCCTGAGCAAAATCATGTGTAAAAACTACATTTAGAAGTCACATAATTATGAGACATTGTGATTTAATTTTAGTTGCAAATGCATCAAAAGTATTGACTCAGAAGGGCTGAACTTAAATGCACAACATGCTTGTGAGGTTATGTCTTTAAAAAAAGTATATCATTTTTCCTTAAGTTTGTAATTTTATGTCACTTTGCGTTGATCTAGCAAATTCAAAAAGAATGCAATTAAAACTGTGGTTGTAACTTTTCAAAATGTGAAAAACATAACGGGGTATTAACATTTTTTCAAGCCTATGTGAATACTTGGCCTCCTCTTTCTCCTCTTGGTGATTTTGGGTTTGAACCAACTAGTTTGCAGAGGCATTTTCATGTGATGTTTGCTTGCTTTTTCTGTTTTCCAGATTTTCCTTACAATAATGTGAAGTTAGCAAGAGTTGACGAGTTAGCCTGAAGAGTTCAAATTCCAGTCTTTTTGTGTTAGCCCTGGAATATATTGGCTACAAATGTCTATTTCACGAAGTCTGTGCTCTGAGCCAACTTAGGCTGGTGGAGGACTGACATTTAATCTGACCTTGGACAGTAATTTGGAAATGTATCGGTGCGTTGGAGGATTTGAGGTGACATTCAGTATTTTCAGGAAAGTATTAATTCAAAAAAGTATCATAAACTTTGCCAAATGAATCACCCCGTTGCGCAGTGCATTCACTAATCTGGAATACATGTTGGAATAATGGAGATCACGACCATGTCATATCAATCAGATATCAAATTCTTTCTGGATGTTATTGTACACCATCAGTGTTCTTGACCAGCAGATCTACACACTTTTTGACATTTTCCTTTTCTCTTGCGTCTCCCTTGTTATTAACCAAAGCCCCTTTAAAAAAAATTACGGGAGCATATTGCTAGTGATGCAAAGTATAGAAGGTTAAAACTGGTTTAATGTTACCATTGTGGCTCAGTACATGATGCGTGAAGTTGTGGGTAACCATGTTTATTTGCTGTTTAAAGTACATTTGTGTAAGAAGTACAGTCATGCTGTATCCTTCACTGGTTTGCACTGTGTTTTAGACACCGAAGGGACGCATGAGGGAATAAATTGGTCATTAGCGCTTGATGCATGGGCCGAGACAGGCTCAGCTGTGAGACGATAACATGCAGGGACAACAATGGGCGACTGTAGCACTCTGAACACAGGACAAGGGGGCCTCATTTGGACACTGTTATGGATATAATTCTGTTCTGTCTTTGTTTTGTCCTTTTTCTGTAAAAGCCTTTCAATGCTGCTGCTTAGACTTTAGTTGAGCTCACCTGCATAAGAGGAAATATTATATAAGTGTAAAGAAATACAAACAGGTGTCATGCGTTTAACACACAACTGATTGGGGAAATTAAAAGCTTATAAATGTCCATGCTTGTTTGTGTATAGAAAGCAGGAACAGTCCATTTACACAAACTTTAAAACAGATTTGACAATATCAGATTAAACTAACTATCTTACATGTTGTGTAAAGCATCGCATCGAACTAATATACACAAAATAAACACATGGCAGAGGACAGTAAAAGTTCAACGCTCCAGCTGCATCCGCAACTAAACATCCTTTTGTTATTTTGCCTCGTTTGGCTCAGACTCTGGAAGAAACTAAAAAGACAATTATCTGTAAAATAAAACTGGTCTTTGTTTTACCTGATAAACTTTATGCTCACAAACAGCTGCTCAAGCTGTTGTCGTTTTCTTGACATAAACTTTATGTCCTCATCCCTCGGCTATGGGGTTGTTTATGGTGTTAAAATCAAGATTCCAACTCTATAACACAATGCAATAAAGTCAGCCTACAAAATGTTGTAAACCATTCAAATATTTATCTATTACAACAAATCCATTTCTGTTGGGTTTGTTAGGTTTGTTTTTATTTTCTGTGATCTGTCATTTGTATACGCCTAACTTTTAGGTCGATATATATGTTTTTTCCCCTTTGTTTAAGTAAAAAAAACAAAAAACACATTTGTCTTAGTGTTTTTTTTACAGGCAGTCAGGTCAATAAACTCTTTTCTAAACAATCCACAGCAACCATTTGGGTCAGCAGCATAGAGGCTGACTGTGCTCCAGTCAGGATAGAATGGGTGGTACTGTTCATGTAGCCGAGAGACAGAGTGAAACAGACTGAAAGAATAAGAGGGGAGAGGCAGAGTGCACTTGAGTGGGTCACCAGACTAAACATAGCATTGCATGTTAGAGATGCATGGAGGCAGCGCCCCAGCTCACATCTGTAGCTTCGGCTAGCGAGCCACTCCTCTGCCATGCATATTTTACAGTCTCGCTGTGTCATC
>NW_006799946.1:4032019-4123798 GCF_000485575.1 Poecilia formosa | reverse complement strand
TATATATATATATAATATTGTATCGGCAAAACTTTTTTTTTAACAGTAATGGTTCTGTTTTGGGTTTAATCAGAACTTAATAGAGAGGATTACAGCAAGAGCTCTATCTGAGCCAGAGATTTGTATTATCGTTTTATAATCATATCATTACTGTGCCAGTTCTCCGGCTGTTGTGCAGTGATGTAACAGATGTGTGCTTGCAAATAGAACAGTGTGGTACTCAGAGGAGGGAAACCAAACCGCAGCATGTGGCAACTCTGATTTTCATCTCTCTCTTTTTTTTTTGTTCCACACCATGACTTCTTCAGAAATGCACAGTTGTAGGAGTGACAGAAAACTGAAAAAAAAAGAGAGAGCATCTCTTTGTTGATGTTTCTGATGGCATAAACACCCTGTCACAGTGGTGGTCTGAGCTGTCACGCCACTGACTGACTGAGGGGCTGTCGCCCCAAGCACCTACACGGATACAGTTTTTTTTTTTTTGTTGTTTGTTTTTTTTTACCCTCACTTAATAAAAATTCAAATGTTATCTCGATGCTGCAGAGCTGTCACAACTATTACTGAGAAGTTCACCCTCAATGTAAACGAAACACTGATGTCAAGTGAAAAACAGACGTACAAAACAACTGATTCCCGTTTTGTCACCTCGTACCTGCAAACTTCAGTGTGTTGATCAAGATCTTCTAGACCCAACAGAAGTAAATGACAAAAAAAAAGTTAAAAATTAAAATCTGAAAAAGTTGGTGTCAATATGAAGGTGGATCAAGCAAAAAAAAAAAAAGAAAAAAAAAACTGCCCAAGCCCAGGAACAAAAGAACAAAAGAAACTTTACACAAAAGGCTCGAAACAGTCAGGAGGGTTAAGGCCCGTTTTAGATCAAGTCAAATTTATGCTGAATTTTATTAAAATCTGCGGCAAGACCTGAAAATTGATATCCACAGACACTCTCCATTTCAGTCTTGGGATAAGCAAAACTGATTTAGCGAAAAGGTTGTCTTTACAAATGAATAATCTGTTTGATTAGGAATAAATGAATCTTTTAGTTTTTCCATCATGTTTCGTCTCACTGGAAGTAACAGGTTTTGAAAAATCCCCATCAGAGCTGTGAATCTGATAGAAAATGAATTGAGCGAGCTTAAGATTGGGGTGATGGCGAAGAGGTCTTCCAACGTCTTGCCAAAGAAATGATCTAAATACTGCAAACGTGTACAAATCTGTTCAGCAGTTTCAATAAGGGTTCAATTACTGTAGCTTCAGTAAATAGCTTTCCTCTAATTATTAGGAATGGTGTAATTTTTAACTTGCAGTTATTAATATTTTATTTGGAGATGTATATATTTTTTAAAATCAATTTTCCTTTTATGTTGTGGTTTTATCTTCTGAGAGATTCTTGTCTCATTTCCTAAAAGAAACAAAATTCTTCACTAGTTGAAGATCTGACTTTTTCAGGGGTGTCAATAATTTTGCATCTTGTTTACGAATTCTACAAATTTGTAAACAAGCAACACTTAATCTCTGTATATGAAATTCAAATCAAGTGAAAATACCCCAAGGTCTCTGCTTGTGACATTTCAAAATGTGGAAAAGTTCAAACATGTGAGAACGTTCTTCAGTGGATCACGTTTGTCAAATTACGTTTTGCTTTTAAGCTTCTAACGTCGCATTCTTCAACATCCTAACAAAACGGGACCATTACCTCAATCGAGTGGGCCGCAAGAGAGTTTTAAGACGCTGCCAAACAAAACAATCAAAAATAAATCAGGCTCCATAGGGTGTTTAAGAGATTTATTTTATGCTGCTGTAATCCGCCCTATAGACTTTGAAAAGGGAAAAGGGAGTCATAAGCAGGGCCAAGCTATAATTAAAGTCTAACATGTAAAGGGCAGCATTAGGCCACAATGATAGTAACTTAACAGGCAATTAAATTCGTTTTCCCACTGGGAGGTTAAATACCAAGCATGCCCAGACATGTAGGTCCTGTTTTCGACTTTTTCATTCTGCATCGCGTCGGTATGAATTTAAGTTGTCAACCTTGTAAACGTTAGAAGAAAAATGTCTCCGTCTTTGCACCGTCGCAAATTACAAGAGGGGACTTGTAAAACTAGAAGCTGCTTTTGCTGTTGAAAATTAATAATATGTTTATTGAATGAAAATGCAAAATACACTTAAACAGAAAGAAGCAGATTATCTAAAATTGAGGAAACGTCAATACTTAAATAAGAAACGGAGGAAGTCAAATGTTTTTGGATTAGATAAAAGCTGTTGAAGTTATTAATTCAAAGTCAAACAGTTAATATAATAAATTGTGGTAGTTCTACATAGACAAATATAAATGGATAGGATATGACAATTAATTCATATTTACTACATAAATTATTTATGACAAACAGTAAATTGATCTCATTTTAATTGATATTTTTATGTAATAACTCCATTAATGAATCTGAATGCATCTTTTTAATGGTAATCTAAATAACACTTAACATGTACTAATCAAATTGAATTATTATTGCATAAATTCGGTTAGTAAAATAAAAAACTAAATATGTTTCATCATTTCTATAGCGACATTAATTTTAGTATGACTTTAGTTATTCAACTCGTTTGAAACTTTATTTCTATTAAATATTGCAGAGAAATCGAAGCAGATACATTAAGCGAATAGCAACTTCACGTTTGGTTGTAGCTTTTATTTGTTCCATTTATTACAGACTGAATAACTAATGCTGCCTTCACCTACAATTTTAATTTGGCAAATAAAACTGTTTTTATAGCTTATTTATTTAAGCACTTACTATATGCTGCCTCGGTGGCTTTCCGAGCTCCACATGGTGTCCTTATGTGCGACAACAATAAACAAACTGGGCATAAAACATTAATTATTGCAGAAATCTCTGTGGTCAGGCAGTGCAGTTTCTGCTGGTACTCGTTGTTCTCTCTGAGGTTGAGCCCGACCACCCCACACACTCTTTGAACTGCAAACACCTCCGACATTAACAGACTGCACAACCTGACTGTGTGTCGCGCACGGCCTTTAATTGGGACCGTGTTCTCCCTTCACCTCCCGTCTGAGCAGACTGTCTCCAACGTGCCTTTCAAACTTTGCTGACGCGGTTTCGGCTGTGCGTCTGATGTGCTGTGTGTTGATGTGCCCGTGGAGTGGTTCTACTCCTCTGCTTTGTCAGTGTGGGGTTTCCCCCCCATGTGTAGCCATGTAATTGGAGGGCTTTAAGGGGCTTATTTGTGTATTTCCCGCAGAGTAATTTTTCTGCTATTGAATTTAGCTTGAGAGCACGGTCAAAAGCGAGGCTTTTACTGTTAAAATACACCCAATTACTTGCATAAAAGGCCTCCTAATAGTATTGGCTTTGAGTGCTCCATTGCTTTGTGAAAACACTCTTGTTTCTTTCTAGATTTTTAGAGCGCAGATGGCTGGCGCACAGACGGTTCACACAGATGAGCTTACATTGTCTCTTTGGCTTTTTGCGTATACATTCTGGATCATCCGCCTCTGTTATGGACAGCTACATTATAGAGCAATTTTTATCTGCTTTTTAGTCCAGTCAAAAAAATCATACTGGCCTCAGTGAGGCCTTCTGTCACACAATTAGAGCTTGGTCCAAACTGGGTGCTCGACTGGACAATGATACCGCACCAGCAGCGAATCTAAAAAATAGAATGTTGAGAAAAGTAAATTATCAAGATGTTGCCATGTCCTAATCAAAGACCACGCCTTGGCTTCAGGAAATTGCTGCGGTGGCTCATTAGAGCGAGGGAGAAACTCAATAGGTGGATAAAGTGGCAACCTCACGGTACCTTGTGTGTTTGTGACTTTCCCGTGACTGCTTAACACAACAGCTGTGAAACAAACCCGGTGGTCTCATTGTAAAACAGAAAATTCGACAAAGTCTGATTTCCTTTTCTGTCCCTTTTTTCATCCCTCAGGTGGCTCAATGGCCCTAAGAGGAAGAGGAAGAACAGCCAATGTTCGGTGAAGAGTATGACTGGTGAGTGACTGATTTAATCTTCTACGGTCCACGGATCCTTAATCCAGAGAATATAAGCTGTCCAGATGCAGATAGATGTTCAAATAAGTGATAAGTGTAACTTTTTTTTATCATTTCTATAGGAAAGCTCCTCACAATGAATCTAGGCAGCTTTGCAATTGTACAAAGGTTTGGTGGTAGCTATTTCAAAGCTGCCTTGTGGACGTTTTGCTTTCAGAAATGGAGAAAAAATATTTTGGGCATCTGCCGTTGATAGACAATAGGCCTGCCTCTGCGTTGGTCAGTGTTTATTGTGAGCGTGACGGCTCCAAATCCTCAGAACCGAGGGAGAGAGGCAAACGGGCGAAGAAAGACGCAGTGAAAGAATTACGGTGGGAGGAACAGCTTTATTTAGGAGAATAAAGCACCAGATATGTTGTTGTTTTCCCTCCAAGCCGGCATATGTTTTGAATCACCTGCCTCGCTGCTGGATGGCCCATTAATACCATCAATTTGAGCCTCTCTCTCTTCAGGTTGCTCTTGTAAAAGAGTCTTCTTTACTGGTGTTACGGTAAAGGTTTTGAGAAGAAAACACACACACACACACGCACACACACACACACACACACACACACACACACAAAAAACACTTTGCTTCAGCTCATCTTTTGTTGGAAGCGCAGCAAGCGCGTTTGCAGCTCATGGAAGTGTTGCTCGGCACGGTGGGTGCGAACGACACTGGCAGTTCACAGGTTTTCCCAAACTGACAATGAATTGGAGAAACAAATGAATTGCAATTGCATTGACGAGTCGACATTTTTATCCACCCCTACTTGTGAGTTTTCAGCTTGAGGGGCTGCGATCGTGGAAACCTAAAAGGTGTGGGTTGCAACCAGGCGGCCGTGAGGATTTCTTCCTGGAAGTTTACCCGGACTTAACTCCGTGTGTCGATCCTCGTGTGCACTCTCCAAACGCGTTCAGTGCTTTAAATACGAGCAAAGTTGCTGCCCACCATCCTCGGCACCTTATCTCCATCAGACTCTGCTCAAGTTTCTCAAAAAAGATGGACACTAGAGTATGATTAATGTCTCTGACCTACAGGAACAGTTGTCGTCGCTTTGGGCCACGCCACGCTCGTTTCGCGGTCTTATATTACGCCTTAGAGTTCACAGTCAGTCCAGTAACTACCACCACTTCAGATGATGGATTCAGCAGAGCTCTTGTGAGATGTTTAAAGCCTGGGATATTAATTGAAATCCTGCTTTTTCATCACCGCGTATCCTGAAGTATGTGTAGGATCTAACATCAGGACAGGATAATAAGCTTTTTCAAATTAGAAGCTCATTAATTTTTTTTTCTTAACATTATAAGCACGGGTAATCGCTTATTATGCTATTAAAGTTTTATTGTATAGTTCATACAGCAGCAGGGGATTAGTGTGTGTAGTCAGGATTATCCCCTAATGTCCTCGGTGTTTACAGTCTCGTATGTCGTCCCACCCGGGTTCCCGTTGTGTCAGGACCTCAGAGAAAGAACCACGGGACTCCGTCAGACACCCGATCCATTCCGTTCCGATCCAAACAAAGAAAGCAGCTGTTCTGGCGCGAACCTCGTGAAGGCCGAGTATCTATCTGGGCTCTGCCGCTGCAGCAGCGACCCTCGTCGATGTCTCTTGAGTTTCCTGTTCCAAAAAAAAGGAGGGCACTGCCACATCCAGAGAGCTGCAGCGGTATTGATTTTGGGCTTGGCTTCCGAAAGCAGCCACAGACTAGCTTTGGGATCGGCCTACCACTGTTCGGCCCTGCCAGCGCAGCAGCACTGACATTTCTCTCACAGGCTTGCCTCGATCTTGATGTTCTCCTTATCTTTTTTCCTCATGCTTTTCTGAGCTTCTATATTTTCTTTTTCAGTTTTGGGCTCTCTTTTTTTGTTTGTTTGTTTGTTTGTTTTCGTCTAAACTCTTATTACGATCCCCGGTGGGGTTTTTTCAGCTTGAACTCGGTGGTATTTGTTCAAATCGATTTGGCTTGAAATGTGACTTGTTGTGCCCCCTTGGCACTCACTCTTGCCTCGCTTTCCCACCATCCTCTTCTTGCACTGCCCCTCCTTCTTCTCCTCCTCCTCATCCTCTTCCTCATGTAGAATCTGTAGCAAAGCCAAAAAGCAGGGCGCAACTGACACTGCCAGTCACAGCTCTCAACACGCCTCAATACAAACAGGCACACAGCTGCAGTGCTGCTGCATCCACTGGAGAGTAAAGAAGGAAAGGTTCTTTAATTAATAATCTGTTTGAATAAGTTAAAGCCAGACAAAGAATTGGGTCACTTTTTGACCACGTGTGACCTCGCCCGTTCTCCTCGCTGCACTTTTGGAGATTACAGACATGCAAAAAAAAAAAAAAAAAGCTAAGACGCTGCACGAATCTCAGGTTTTTATCAGTGGATCCAGGTTCTCCGATTCTTCTGTCTGGATGTAATCTGAGACTCTGCAGGGGCCAAACCGTCTGCTGGAGCACTCTGCTACCCCCCCTCCTCCCCTTCTCTCTCCCTTCATGTTTGGGGTTGTTATCATACCATAAAAGAGGCCTGCCCGCCTCAGTCCTGATGCAGTGCGATATGCGTCGGAAGGAGCTGAACGTTTCTGAGCAGTCGCGGAGCTAAAAGCGCATGCTGAAGCCGCTCAGTTTGTGTACGTTTGTGCCCACGCCGACTTTATTTGCGACTTGCGCTGGACCGTTTCCTCCCCTCCCAGCTGCTCGGCCACGTATACGGCAAATGAAATGTCTGGAAATCTGCTATTTCCTGTGTTTCTGAGCTGAGCAAACTCCTCGGTTCTCCCCCAGTCTCGGAGGCGGCATAGGAGGAGAACGAGCTGTTCCGTTCCCAACCTATGACTTATTCCCTGTGTCAAAACAAGTGTAACTAGTTCCATAAAGTTCACATCCAATTAAACCCATTGAAGATATTTTTGAAAGTTTTTTAATTAGATTTCTGAAAGTTAAATTAGGAGTAGAGAGGGAGCATTTAAAGCTGGGGTTCCTCGCACGGTGCTCGTTTCTGGTTTAAACAGCCCTCCTCCCGCAGTGATGTTTATGCCTGTGTTCCTTCTTCTTTCAGGGTACATCCCCAGCTACCTTGAAAAGGATGAGCCATGCGTGGTGTGTGGCGACAAGGCCACAGGGTACCACTACCGCTGTATTACCTGCGAGGGCTGCAAGGTACGCTTCCGCAGAGACGCTCGCCTCCGTCGGTTATCTGTGGCTTTTTTTTTTTTTTGTGTGCTCATGTTACAGGCCAAGGCTTTTCTAAGTGTGAAAGTACAAGTGATCTTTACATGCTTAGGAGAGATTATGTTTTGGATGTGATTCACAATAAGAAGAATTCAATAAAAGTAATAAAAAAGAAGAAAAAAAAACCCTCAGACAGGCTGAAAATCAGCTTATTTGGATCTGTGGATCAGATACAAGATTATAGGAAATGTATTCCTTTGTGGAAGCTAAGATAAAATAACTAAGGTTTGATGTAAGGTTTTTACACCATACTGTGTGTTAACGTTTCTCACAAACAAGACCAGCAGGAGGACTGATTGATCCTGACTTTACTGAGCCGTCGTAGGACGTGGGATTTAAGGTTTTCATCTCATCTTGTCCTTTTCTTGTCCTCCATCGCTTTAATTTCTGCCTGCTCTGTTTCCCGTCAGGCCTCCGCCGTACGCGACCGACTGTCACTCTGCCTGAAGCGTTCATTCATTCATCAGTCTCTCTCTCTCTCTCTCTCTCTCTCTCTCTCTCTCTCTCTCTCTGTGTGTGTGCTTTTCATCGCGCCTGCAGGGTTTCTTTCGTAGGACCATTCAAAAGAACCTCCACCCCACCTACTCCTGCAAATATGATGGCTGCTGCATTATTGACAAGATCACCCGGAACCAGTGCCAGCTGTGTCGCTTTAAGAAGTGCATCTCAGTGGGAATGGCCATGGACTGTGAGTGCAAAGGCTTTTCCGCGTTCTGTCACTCGACAAGCATGAACTTCAATGTATTTTATTGGGATTTTTAATCCTGGTAAAGTAGAGCAAAAGTTGAATAGTTTCACTTTTTCTTTAAACAGAAAAACTAGAAAACAATGGCACACATTTGTATTTGGCCCCTATTAATCTGTTACCCTTAAGTACAATCCCGAATTCCTGTTTCCAGTTGCCCACAACCCAATTAGGTAAAGCAGACTTTACACCATCCTGAAAATGTCATGTTGGGTGCTGAGAAAGATTTATTGTGGTTGAAATGTGTTTTCTAGTTAAAAAAAAACAAAACTCTACCTTTAAACTAAACCTAAATGCTTTTCTCTTTTCCTACCCAGTGGTCCTGGATGACTCAAAGCGGGTGGCCAAACGGCGCCTTATTGAGGAGAACAGGGAGAAACGCAAAAAGGAGGAGATGGTGAAGACCCTGCAGACCCGTCCAGAGCCCACTGTGGCCGAGTGGGACCTGATCCGGCTGGTGACGGAGGCCCATCGGCATACCAACGCTCAGGGCGCACAGTGGAAACAGAACCGCAAATTCCTGGTGAGAACACATTGCTCTGGTTTTCATTCTTTTTGTCCACTTAACTCCGCTTTCTTTTAGATGTACAACATTTCATGGTCTGACACTCGAATGCAAAAAATAAAAAAAATAAAAAAATATTAATCCAAGAGAGTCTCCTCTAAAGGTCGGATCTTGCTGCGGGGTAGGAGTTTGGCTCTGAAAGTGTTTGAAGGTGCATAAAAGCTGAATGCTTCAGATAATCCTGAGCCAAAAACACAAGGTCACAGCCTGAGTTTGTGTGAGATGTGAAGCCTTATAGGACAAACCTGAGAGGAGCAGGAACAAAAGAGTGTGCATGAACTTGTTTTTGTTACCAGTCAAAGCGTGAGCAGGTTGAGCTCTCTTACGTACAACAAATATATAATATTTTAGAAGGCTTTTCAGTCTAATAAGGCCAAGAGACCAGAAGCAAATCTATACAGTAACATTTTGAAAGTTATTCATTCATTCATTTAAATAGACGCAGTTCTCTGTAATAAAGATGGAAACTGATTTGGTTGCCACGGTTTAGGAATGTACATCACAATGTAACATTTTTGAAAAGCTCTTATTTGTTTATATTTTACACCCTATTATGCCTATTATTTTTTTTTTTTATAAAAACTTAAACCACATTGAGTCATGACACCTGTTAATTTTATTCTTAAACTCCGCCATCTGTATTTGTGTTCTCTTTATATATATATATAATAGTTTAACATTTTTATTTCTTTCGTTCACCTTATTTAAAATTCGCTCGTGGAAAAAAATGTGATTTTTGTATTTGACAGGCGACGTGCCAGCATTTGATGAGTTTATCATCAGTGAATACATCACGCCTGGGCTTCAGCGGGTCTCTGCTGAGACTGTAAACTCGGCTTATTATATCGATTTGCTGTGCATTAAGGTGGTGATGGCGTTCTGATTTGAAAAACGCCCTCCTAGAAGAAAGGAGGAATAATTAAAAGTCAAAAGTAATTGAATTAAATTTACTTCTTGGGGAATGAATGCATGATGTTTTTCTTGTCCCCATGAGATAAAGTATATAGATAAGGAATTTGTTTGATTTTTCACTTCCTTATTTCTAAAAAAAAAGAAAAGTAAAAACAAATAATTGTCGTTTTGCTGCTGCTGCTGCTGCTGCTGCTGCTGCTGCTGCTGCTGCTGCTGCTGCTGCTGCTGCTGCTGCTGCTGGAGTGAGTCGTGGTTTGCTTTATCTGCTGTGTGTATGACACCCCCTTTTGACGTGTTGCTGTTGACTCACACATTTGGCGTAAGGGATGTTGTTTCCGGTGAGTCCACCAACTCGAGTAAGTGAATCGAATCCAACCAATCGGCTGAGTCTGCTGTATTTCTGCCGATTCAGGAACTCTCCGGCTCATCTTGACAACCCACATCCTTCAGTGCGGATGCTGTTTCTGAGTGAAAAAAGCTCAAAGTTAACTGTTTTTCAGTGTTGGTGAGGCCCCCGCCATGAAATACGCTGACATTGAACATGCCATCAGCCTCTCGGAAATCTCAAAGTTAAGGTGCTCTCCCTTGAACGGCAACAGAGAAGCCGCTGTTTTATGTAATGCCAGCAATGCCAACCACACTAATAGTCTTACTCAGCAGTGTGATATCTGTTTAAAAGTCAAAGCTAAGATTACTAGTAGCGCTTTCAAACAGCTGGATGCATCCAGAATGAACTTCTATGAAACAAAAACTGTGGGAGTAGTTTTTCACTTTAAGTGTTGGATCATCTTGTACACGCCGTCCTTCTCGGTTTGCTGTTCTGTTCTCTGAGCCAAATAAAACATAAAACCTCTCCACAACCCTTCAGCACACAGAAATCTCCTGTTTTTCACAGGTCCTAAACTTTAAACTGTTGCTCTTAGGGACATTTGCCAAATACTGAGTCTGAATCCCTGTTTTCAGTCTTTGCAATTAGAAACAGAAACAGATCCACTTTAAGGCCCATTGAACATCTGCTTTTAGTTCAGGGCAGACTAAGTAAAAAAAAAACAACAAAAAAAAACACTTTCCATACCACAGACCTGGAGGTTCCCAGAGGAGATCTCATCATCCTGTCAGATGTTGTGTGCATTGTGTTTATAGTTTTTGACTTCTAACTGTTGAACTTTTTATCTCATCTTAGAAAAAAAAAAACATCTGTATATCATTGGGAATTATGTATATTCATAATTCTTTTTGGTTTGATTCTTGATCCATGATGCCAGAATTGGGGCAAAGCAACTTGTAATTATTATTGAAATTAGCTTTGAACTTGACACATTGTGAGTGACCAGTTTTAATTGCCGTTGGTATGAAACAGACATACAATAAGCTCATTATGAAAAAAGTTTCCAGAGTTAATGTATCTGATAATAGGTCAACAGTTCAGCACTTTAATGCTGAAACTGCAATAATAAGGCTCCTCCCCACTCCTCCGTCTGTAAATCAGTTGAACTTTATTCACACTTAGATCCATGTATCATTTGCAAGATGCTAAATTTTATTTCTCTGATTGATTGATTGATTTCTTTAATTCACTTGAAGTCCTTTTTTTTTTTTTTTGCTCCGTCAGTGTCCTTTGGACATAAACAAGGAGGTCTTGAAGATGGGCAAATAAATATTATGTATTATCTTGTGTTTTTAACTTCAGTAATCTCAATGTATGCATTAAAAAAAATGCCGTGAATTTTCTGAAACCTAATCATGGGGTCAGAAAGTCCTCCCAACAGGAATCCAAATTAAGACTGGTGCTGTTGGAACATTTTTTAGAATAACATTGAGCTGGAGCTTCAGCTTTGTGTTGGAAAACTAGGGAGTTCGGTAGACTAGGCGGAAAGTAAGCACTGGTATAAATTACTCCTAAACTTCCTAGTGTAGTTTGTTTTGAACTCTAATGGATCGTGCTTCCCAACTGCCCATAAATCTAGGATTACATTCTGACTCGCTGAGCAAAAGGAAACTCTGTGTGAAGGTCACCGTGAGACACTTTGGTATTTTTCAGTCCGTAAATCTGTTAAAGACATCTTTTCACTCAAACGTTCACATTATTCTTGGTTTTGATTACACTTTCTCTTCTTCCTTTCATTTGTTTTGTTTTCTTTCTTTTCTTTCTTATTTCCTTCCTCGTATCATTATTTTTGTTCATCTCTTGTTCTCATTCTTTTTTCCTCATTGTTTCTTCTTTGCTTCTTTTCTCCCTTATTTTTACCTTCCTTGTTTCATAAATACCATCTTTTTTCTTTTTCTTTCTTTCTTTCTTTCTTTCTTTCTTTCCTTTCTGTCTGTCTGTCTGTCTGTCTGTCTGTCTGTCTTTTTCGTTCTTTCCTTCCATCTTTGTGCCTTTTTGTTTTTCTTTTCCATCATTCCTTTTGTTCTTCCTGTCTTTCCGTCTTTACATTCCTTCTTCTTTCCATCCTCTATTTACTTCCCTATATCTTTTCTTTCCTCCTTTTGTGCATTCTTTCTTCTCTCCTCCTCGTCTTCCTGCACTGTGTCCTCTCTTTGCACCTTCATTCTTTCCTTACTGTCTTCCTCTCCCGGTGTTCTTCCCTTTTTCATTCATTCCATTCCATCCACGCGTCCTTCCTTCTGTCCTGCCATAGTCATAAATTGATGGTGTACTGATAGAGTAATGTACTTTAAAATGAAATCTGAAAAGTTGAGTCTGGGAAAGTGTGGATTTTTTACACAATGAATGGGTGGAAACCTTGGAGCAATACACTTTTTTTTTTTAATTGAAAACAAGACCCAAGAAGAGACAAAGAAGTAAGCTTGCAATCCCCATAAATCCTAAAACAGACATTTTCTATTAGTTCTATCGAGGCTCCTTGGTTATTTTAGAAATCGGACTGATTTGGAAGTAGAAAAAGCACCGTGATTAATCCCCATCAGTTCCAAAAAGTTTTTTCCCTGCATTAATCTAGGTAATCTGCAGAGCTTACTGTGAAGACTTCTTTTTTTGCTTATTGCTACCATTTTTTAAGTTCTCTATGCTTTTCTAATCACACTGGGGTTAAGGATGAACTCTGTACAGACAAAAATCCATTAAGCAACGTAAAATATGACTGAAAGACTGCGGAAGGAGTGTTATGCTCTCAGTATGTATAACCTGCAGCTGATTCTCCTGCCTCTCCCTTGACAGCTATTTTCTCAACAGCGATGTAAAAAAATTGCCCCTGAACTCCACCTTCAAAACACTATGCTTAGTTTTTGGCTCTTTCGCAGCATCCATCTCGGTGTTCCATGATTGATGACTTTTACTGTTTGCGACGATTATTCTCACGCTTTAGTTTTATCCTGCTCATGGCCGGAGCCCAACTTAAATTAACTGCTATAGCTTTTGGCACATGCTTTATTCAGGGGAAGGCGACACAATATGTATCATTATCACACCTCAATTTACGCAGATTTCTGAATGCAAACCCTTGACTTTTCCCCATTTGTCACATTAGACCCTGAAACAAAAGTGTATTTTATCAAGATCTTATGCGATAGACCAAGATAAAGTGGAGCACAATTACAAAGAAGAAGAAGAAGAAGGTGAATGATAAATGATAAATGTGATTGTCAAATAAATAAAAAAAACAAAACTGGAAAAGTTTTGAGGTGAGCAATGGATGGGGGCTTTGTGAGACATCAGCCTTAACCTTGACGAGAAATGTGTTTCATTGTCACAAGAGCTCAAGGCAAAGGAATTTGTCAAACCAATTAGTAGTAAAAAAAAAAAAGTACAAAAATTATTACCCTCAACTGTGCACCGCAAAGGCAAACAAAAGCAGCACAAGGCTCTTGCAGGATCCTGATGAGGGTTTTGAAAGGTAAGTTTTGACAGACGCTCTTGAAAATCGAGATCTTTAAGAATGTCCTCTCCGGGTTTTACAGATATCTCTTCAGGATTGTTTAACACCCTGCGCTAATCGCTGCCTTTTTTTTCCCAATGCAGCCAGAGAAGATTGGCCAATCTCCGGTTGCCCCGACGTCCGACGGAGACAAGGTGGACCTGGAAGCCTTCAGCGAATTCACCAAGATCATCACCCCTGCCATCACACGAGTAGTCGACTTTGCCAAAAAACTGCCCATGTTCTCTGAGGTGAGGGAAGGCTGATTATTTGGCAACCGACGACCAGTTCGTGCGTAGATGGCCTCTGTCAGGCCGCGTGTGTTTGTGAGCGCTCAGAGATGTGAGGATGATAAGTGCGATTTGTCAAGCAGATCATTTAATCTGTCTGAAGGAAAGGCCAATACATTTCATTGCAAATTTATTCATACCTCTTAAACATTTAAACTGCTTTACATTTTGTTTCACCTTGGGATTTTCTATTATAGATCTCCATAACTTCAGAAGTAAAAGAAAAGATTTGTGGTTCTCGAAAATTTATTCAAGTATGAACTTTTGCTGCTATTGCACCTGCATGTCTTTTGGTTCATGCAGGTGCATGGACCTGCATGTACTGTACTACATGCAGTACTTCCTTTGCACATTTTCATCGTTTTAAATCTGTCGATGTCGATTTTTAAGATATTTCCCAAGATTCTCAGTTTGATAAAGATCTGGACTTGATCTGGACGCGTCTGCCTCAACCTGAAGTGTTGTACTGTGCCTCTGGTTGTATGTTTCGGATCTGACAGACTTCATGACTTTCTTTCAAAAAGGGTTTTGTTTTTTTTCTTGTCGCTTTGTATTTGTGAAGCGAACAGACACTTGCATTAGTCAATATTTCCTCCAGCACTGACCTACAGGTAGACACCTCAGGGAACAAACTTTCTTACATATGATAGTCGGTTTTCTGTTACATTAATTAGTAAACATCTAATAAAGTAGTGACAAGGCATTACATTATTGAGCACTGATTGAAGAGTTATTGTCTGGTGGGCCAGATGGATTTAGACCTGTGAGTGGGAATTTGTGGCATAATTAGCTACAGATGTGGAGAAGTTGCAACCGTAATCCCGTGCAACATTTAGAAACAAAAATCGAAGGCAATGATGTTGAAACTGCTTTTTTTCCCCAGTATAATTGTGTGTTTAATGGTTTCTTTCTTGATAGATGATACCACTGAAATCAATAAGGACAAAAAAAAAAACCGCATTGTGTTTACTGAGATGAAAATTAAAGCTAAGCAGATAGCAATGCCAGAATCTGCCTCGTTTTATCTCAAAATAATAAAAGTCACTATAAATTAGGCTGTTTAATCTGATAACATTGGACTATGGGGAAAAACCTATTTGAGCCGAGAGGCTTCTTCACGCTGCCTGTCTGAAGCCCTGATAGGAAATGCACAGAAACAAAGCCCACAGTCATTTACTCACTAAAAAAAAACACTAATTAATTGCTGCTCCTTTAAATTGACACAGCCATAAATGCATTGTAAGTGTTTGGTTTGAGCTTCAGTTACAAGCCATGATTACAAATTTACAAGACAGATCAAGGCAACAAATGTCAATTAATCGGCTCGGCTGCCAGGAGCGACACAAGGAGAGTAGAGTTCGCACCGAGGTGGGATTAATTCGGTGAACGCATTCTGCACACGTAACGAGATGAGATTCAGCTGAGAGGGGCTTGCATCCATGTAAATCAGGGTGGTTTTGAAATAATCTGTTTATTCGCGGAAACAAATACATGCTCGGTATTCATCCATTGTTTTTCTTCTGTTCTTGAACCACTTCTTTTACTAGTATCCATTTGTCTCTCACGTTATCTGATAAACTTTGGTTGATGCTGGGAATTATTTTATTTTATTTTATTTTGTCGTGTGTAACACAGAAACTGAGCCGATTAGGCCGTGCCCACACGAGAACACAACTGATCGGAACAATCTTTTCCGTTTGCCCCTAAAATATACACGTAGAAATAACACTGTTGCTATAAATGTCGTCGTCCATATAAGAACACCATAAGTGAATGGATGCGGCGCTCTGATGTTGCCTGGAAAATGCACAAACCCAGGAATGGAGCTGAGGAGCATGTTTTCATGGAGTTTGTCACAGAGCTGGAAATCATAGAAAATAAATGCTGCCACCCTTTGTTTACTTCTGATACTGGGGACATTAAGTGTTAGAGTTACTGACTAACATTTATTCTGGCCCATAGACTATAAACCATATAGACTATCAAAAAGAAACAGAAAACCAGTGCAGTGATTTAAGGGCTAGCATAACATGAAACATTTGTTCTTGTGTTGGCAGTAGCATTCTTGTCAACATGGATATCATGGACACACTTAGTGGCTGTTGTTGACAACGGTCAAGTGAGGAAACTTGAACTTTTTTTTCCAACAACATAAATGTAAATGGATGCACAATATATCTTCACATTGCTGTTTGCATTGAATGATAGATTTATTTATTTATTTATTTATTTTAATGATCACCAGCTGCCTTGTGAAGACCAGATCATCTTGTTGAAGGGCTGCTGCATGGAGATCATGTCGTTGCGAGCGGCAATCCGTTATGACCCCGAAAGCGAGACGCTGACGCTGAGCGGGGAGATAGCCGTGAAGCGCGAGCAGCTGAAGAACGGAGGGCTGGGTGTGGTGTCTGACGCCATCTTTGATTTGGGCAAAAGCCTGGCGCAGTTCAACCTGGACGACACGGAAGTGGCGCTTCTGCAGGCCGTGCTTCTCATGAGCTCAGGTATGCTTAAAGGAAAAAAGGCATCTTTCAGTTTATAATTTCATGTCAATGGCTTTACGTGCCATCGAATGAAACATGTAGTAAATGATGTCTTACTTAATGTTATTTAAATAAAAATTTCCATCGTACTTCTCCCTGGGAGGTGAAATGTTTAAGCCCATTAAGTACTGCACATAGTGCTTAGAACTAGGTGTTTAAAAACCGGAAGCTGTCCTTTAAAGAAATGCCTCATCTAAACCTTCCTCACACACTTTTTGGTCCCTTTTCTTAAAGATTGGGTGCACCGTCCCAATCTGTCACTCCAGAGCTATTGTCCCAGTCGTACATGTAACAAAAAAGAGATTTGTCAACCAGGCCAATAATGCCCAGAGTCTTCACCATCTCAGGATGAATTCTCTGCACTCCAGGCAACGTGCTGATGAGGAGCTACCCGGTACTAACCGAGTCATGTAGCGGAAGTACATTTTGAACTTGGAAAATTTGCTTCCTCTACTAAGGACATGGGGACTGGATTAAGGAGATCCTCAAAGTTATTCTTTCATTACCCAACCAGGTCCTTTGTGTGGGTCAGCAGCTCAAACCCTATGCCAAACAAGACATTTCTGTGTCACTTCCAGAGCTTTCTTGAGGCCAACCAAAAGTCCGTCCCCGTAGCTTCTCTGAATTGCTCCTACACCTCCATTTTTTCTCATGCATGAAGAAAGCCATCCATTAACTACCAACAGGACTGTCAGTTCTGCTATATTATCAATGAACATTTTTGTTGTTGTTGTTGTTTTGGTGTAGCATTATTGAGTAAAACATTTGTGCACCTGCTCCTGGCTTTCTCAATGATTTATTGGTGTAGCCACACATCATCAGAACAAGTCAAGAAAACGCTGCCAAGTTCAGAGTTTGCTAAACGTTCCTTTGCCTCCTTTCTTGACAGATCGCTCAGGCCTGACGTCTGTGGACAAGATAGAGAAGTGCCAGGAGACGTACCTGCTGGCATTCGAGCACTACATCAACTACCGCAAGCACAACATTCCCCACTTCTGGCCCAAACTCCTGATGAAGGTGACGGACCTGCGGATGATCGGCGCGTGCCACGCCAGCCGTTTCCTTCACATGAAGGTGGAGTGTCCCAACGAACTGTTCCCGCCGCTTTTCCTCGAGGTCTTCGAGGAACAGGAAGTGTGACACGTGCAGACGCCAGCGTGTGTAACGGAAAGCAGGAAACGGGAGACGGGCTAAGCCACAGAGACGCGTGGAGAGTCTCATCGGCAGGAATTTGCGTTTCTCCGACATCAAATTCACAGTTTGTGGTTACAAAGAAACTGGATATAACCGGAAAGAAAACACACACCAGCAACGGGAGAATGGAACAAGAACCTCCTCCCTTCTCTTTCTTACACCTTCTCCTGTTTAAACATCCGTGTGGGGGCCCTTCTGTCTGAGCAAGCTGTTTTGTCCAGAAAGAGTTGTTGCCATTTGCCAAGACACATCCAAAAACACATAAAAACACTCACACACAGAGCCACAGCTTGTTTCACCTCAGTTCTTCAGGGCAGCATTGTTTGTGGGGATCAGGTTCCCCTCCTTGTTTCCTTTTTTTTTTTTTTTTAAGCTTCTCAGCGCTCACGTTTTGAAGCAGCATCAGAGCTGGTCAGGATCTTTCAGTATTATTTCTGAATAAGTGTTAAAACGGTAGTTCAGAAAACACGGCGTCATTTCTCACAGTCATGTGAGCAATCGGCAAACACTGCGAGCTATTTTTTTTATTTTTTTATCTTTTTCCACATTTCTTTGGTGTGCAATGGCGCCAATGGAAGCAAAAGCAACCGGACTCGGCTGCCAGGTAAATCAACTCAATCTGAGCCGTTACTGCTGTTTTGTTGTTTTGTTTTGGAGCTGCTCCTCCTCTAAGATCCCACTGAAACAGGTGCTATATTTATATAAAAAAAGGCTAGTCCAGTTCGATGAAAATGTTCTGTCAGCCTTTAAAAAGGGGGCAGACCAAATCTACTTTTTTTTCTCTTTTTTTTTTTTTGTCATTGGACCGGCTCCTGTGACTCATACACACACATACATACATACATACATACATACATATGTGCAAGCGGTCCTCGTCGCTGCCTGCGCAGCTCTCATACCGTCGTATGAATGACAATGAAGCGTTTCTGTCTCCGAGGAGTTACGACTCTGAAAGAAGGAAAGGAAAAACGCGACGGGAGGAGGGAGAGATTCCCTTTGAGAAGCAGAAAATAAGGAGGAGCGGAGGCAGGGAGAGGAAATGCGACGTAATACCCGGACTGGGGTCAGAAGTAAATCTTCTGCACCCCGTCTGCCTCCGTCTTCATTTGACACACACATTTATATGAAAACACACAACTTCACCTCAGAGTAACATAAATGCCTCATTTTACTGTACACACTGCACGACAGTGTCGATTTAAAGCCCTCATCCGTAGGGTTTCTACAGAGTCCTCTCCTCATGGACTCAGCTCAGTGTGGCCCCTGCAGGCTTCCATACACACTTGCCTTTTTTTAAAAAAAACAAAAAAAACAAAACGAAAAGAAAAGAAAAAAAAAAAGAAATCTATGAGAGTCACCGAGAGCAGGCGAAAAGGCCAAGAAGGCTACCATTTACCTCAAATACGGACACACCCCGAGGATGGGGCGGCCATGCTGCCCCACGGTGTCAGGCACTACCTCACCTCTGTGGACATAGGGCAGCTGCCCACAGCCAGACATACACCGTTCAACTGGTTTCATATGTGGACTAACACAAAAGTTCAGACTTTTCTTTTTTTGTTGTTGTTGATTTGCAAAGCGGCACAAAAACACTCAAAGAACACACACAGACACACATTTAACTCTCTCACTTGGTTCTAATGAGAAACCGTACAAAAAGACAGGAGGGCCGACCACCCTTCCCCACCCTGCGGGGGCGGGGGGAGTGGTACCCATTACATTCGGATCATCTCGTTGTTCTGTTATTTGGGACCAAGCGTCATCCTTTTACCCCCTTCTGTGGAAACAGAAACTGACTTACAGGAGCAACAAATGAACGGTGGGCACCCCCCCACCCCCCCAGCTTAGACCACCTCAGAGAACAAGCAAGGGGAGCAGACGGGGCACAGCGAGCAAGCGCCCACGATGGCCACGCCCGCTGAATTAGCGCGCAGAGACCGGGCGTCTGCAAACGAGCGGCTTTCCACAGCTCACCAATGATTTCTGCCACTGGATATAGAACAAAACTGGATGTCTTGTGATTGATGGTCACCACATTAGATTTACAATCATGGGGAAAAGAAAGTTTCCAACAAGGTCGCTGTCGTTTTAGTTTCAAAATTTGTGCCAGACCCTCAGACATTTTAGAGGCTTTAAATACTTCATAGTCCTAAGCGTGCTTTTCTGCTACATTGATCTTTAATGTAAACAAAACAAAGAGGTTTTTGTTTTTTTTATAAGTGTAGTTCCAGGTCACTTTCTCCTATTTGTACTCCTATTTTGTGCCTATGCAGAGTTTTATTTCCCCTTCCCACATAAATTTGCTGCTTTTAAAGCTAAACCTTTCGTAACTGTGTACTTAACCGCTTTGTTTCTATTGGTAATTAAAGTGTAAATGTAAAATATAGAGATGATATTTAAAATCTTTAAATCTAAAAATGCGAAAAATCGTATAATTTAATTTAAGTGTATGTTGCAAGATTTTAACAGGTTGAATTTTATTAAATGTAACATTTTGACATTTGTCCAGTGACCAGTGTTGATTTCCACCTTTGATTAGTACAGCGATAGAAAAAAAAAAAAACTACATTGAATGATCTACTGTAGGTTTTATTCGTTTCTCTAGTCACTGTAGATTAGCCTCCACTTTTCATTACAGCAAAATATTCCCTGTTGAGTTTGGTGTCCCTGTCCCGTTGAGTCCAAATTTCAGCCATGCTTCAGCTGTCGGACATAAGAATTCTAATTTCACTCTAATAATACATTGTTTTATAGAGGAATATATGATCAAGCCGCCTTTTTACTGAGACAGCAAATCAAGGCCAAATCATCCCCCTTCCACCACTGTGCTTGTCAGTTGGTGAAGGACTTTGTTCCTGAAGTCTTACGACTCATTGCCGACCAGGAACCCAAAGTCACGCCACTGTGATTTGATATCGCTACAAAACGTAACATTTAACATGCTCGTTGGGTTTTCACAGTTCTTACGAGTATTGCATGTTTTCATTTTGGGGCGGAATTAGTTTTTTTTTTTTTTTTTTTTTTTTTTAAACTTTGGGCAGCTTCCAAGTTTAAATCATAAACTCAGTGTAGAATGTTCAGAAATGGCCTTATAGCCACCCCGACATTGGCGGCACCAACAGTTCCTTCCATCAACTCTTTGCTGATGTCTTTCTACCTTGACATTGTGCTAGCCCACTAATGTTTGACTCCTGACCAGCTAACTGTCAGAACGCCCATTTTGAAGAGGCTTCTGGGTCACACTTGGTGAATTGATTTCTACTAGACTTACTTTTAAATCCCATGGCAACAAAGGCGGAGTTTCTTTTTGTCATGATTGTAATCAAATGTCTTGTGTATCCCAGTTCTTGTCACTATATTAGTAATGTGTAAAACATCCGTGGCAGACATCATACATGAGGCAGCTGAATGACTATTAAAGAATACACCATCTGTTAAAAAAGCCCACTCTGTTCCTTCAATTCTGGGTCCATGCCAAATCTGGGTTCCCCTCCTATAAAAGAGTCGGTTCTATTTAAATGTCAAGCAGCAGTCCTGTACATAATGGATAACTCACACCTCTACCAGATGGATAAGCGTCCGCAACGGAAAGTTAAAGAGGACCTGGAATGTTGCTCCTTTAAGCACATCAACAGCTTCTGGGATTCATCACTTCTCCTGCTCTGCCATCCTCATGGCCTTCCCTGGAGCTGAGCTCAAGCCGTCATTACATCCCCATCCAGCCTGGCTAGTGGGAGTTTTTGCACTACTGGAGCGGTCCTCACTTTCACCCTTTCCTCTTCAGAGTTTTATCTGTACACATTTGTTGGCCCAACTCACCCCAAATGGGAATCCTTGACCACTCTGTATAACAGAGGCTGACAGCCACAGTGGCCTCAGGCCGAAACCTTTCCTGTTGCCGGCGTCACGCCGACAACCCAGAGAAAAACAGGGATGGGGGAGTTGTGAGAGACCCCTGCATGGGAGGGTTTGGAGGGCTGTGTAGCACTTATCGTCTTCTCGTAATCATCATCATTACATTTCAGATCTGGGGCCCTCCAAATTGTTTTTCCTCCTCTTCTTAACCTTGCTGTTCCCCCACGGGTTTGGCCAAGAATCGCTGACACCAAACAGGATCCAGGCCTCTCCACCTTGTGAGACAAGGCTGGCCATAAACGCCTTTCAGAGAGGCGCCACCGATTGAATGTGAACAGCAAAGCAGTAGAGGCGAAATCGAGAGATTTGAAGACGCAAGGAACCAAAAGAAAACAAAATGCCATTATTAACTTTGATTAAAGTGGGAATTGTGGATGGGGAAATGTTGGATATGCAATGTCCCTCCCCCCCTTCCCCCCCAAGTTAGGTGCCCCAACCTCTTCTCCCACACCAGCTGAGGACCCCAAATGAGACCCCCCGTCCCCACCACCTCCTCCTCTCAATTCCAGTCGAAAATTTTAATACTGTGGGGGTCGGAAAAGAATATCCCACATTCCAGAGATCGAGGTTTGGATCACCTCTTTGTTAAACAACTGAAAGAGGAGTGTAAGAAATCTGATGTCCTTTTGTTGAGCTGACTGGGTTTTTGTGTGTAACTGAGGGGGTTAAATGCTGCTTTTCCTTATGGGACAAAATAAAATCTGAAATGATACGAATCCATAAAGCAAAATTAAAAAAAGAGAGGACTTTAAAAAAAAAAAAGACTCCTAAACAGAATATTGGAGATTTTCTTTTTCCTTGTTTTCGTATATTTCTTTGTATTTTGATGCTTTAACTGCTCTGTGTAAAAGAGAGAAGAAAAAGAAAATGGCTGTAGTCACTTTTTGACCATGTGTGCAGTGTAACATTGGAGAAATTTCACTTCTTTTGCCCACATCTGTCTTTTGTGTTGAGAAGCCAACTGATGCGTTTTGTCTCGTGTCTCTCCAGTTGTCTGTCCTCTTTTAGAGGAGGAACTCAGAACCAACAAAACAGGAGTTGCTTTTTTTTTTATACGTATATATATTTCTCTTTTTGTAATGGAATACAACAGAAAATAATGCAACCTTAAACTGAAAACAGAAAAAAAAAAAACTGAAACACAAGCCTGTCATACCTCACGCAACACAAAACTCATACGAACTTGGGAGGCGTCGTGTTTTGCAGGCACATGTAAAAATGCAGAGATGCATATAGACTAAAAAGGAACAGAGAGTTACGTGTCGGGCCTGTGTGTACAAGTTCAACTCAATAAATTAGATTATTATTGCGAAGTTAATTGATTTCAGTAATTCAATTCAAAGGAGAAAATCACATGTAGGACTTCTTGCACACATTGATAAATTCCAAATATTTATTTCTGAGTTAATGTTTATGAATATGGCTCGAAGTTGAAAAAAAAACAAACAGTTTTTCTGAAAAAATAAATAAATAAATTGTACCAATATGTTATGGTCTACAGAATCATGAGGAAGACTACTGACTGGACAGCTGACAGTTTAGCCATTGACAGGCTTTACAAGGAGAATGAAAGTCATTGGCTGAGGCTGAAGCAGCTTACTATATTATTATTATTATTATTATACTTGGTCAGGGTTCTTTTTGCATGAAATACAAAAAGATTTGACTCATTATTGGCATATTCACCAATTCAGATTTTTCTGTGGAACGCAACTCCAAATTATTTGCAGAAAACCTGCCTATTTGCCTTTTTTTCACCTTTTTTTAAATGTATTTTTTACTGAAAATGCAGCTTAGGAGCAAGGCTACTTGACACTATTGGTTGGTATTTGCAAATCCAGGAGTAGTATTTATTTTTCTTGGCGTCATTTGGCTGTTCCCTGGAGTACAGAGACAAGGTGAACTTTAGATATTGACTCCTGTGGTGGCGTTAAGACAGTTTCCACTGTGCGTATTATTGCATATTAAGGTATATTTGGTGTTTGGTGTAAAATGGTCAGTTTCAGGAATTTTTTAACAAGGGCTTGTAAGTATTTCAGGATTTTATCTATTTGCGGGTGGTTGTGGCCCCTTACTGTTGACATAAGAGCTAGGAAACAAGATTATCTTCTCCAAAGTTCTCTAAATTATATTCAAACTTTGTCCCTCCACTGAACTTTCTATTATTAAGCTTGGTGGAAACACTCTTAGCATCCAGTTTTTTTTAGCCATAGCTTTATGTTGCTCTTGCAGACGACATCCGTCACTTTCTGCTGGTCAATTGTCAAGTCTGGAGTCTTCCAAAGAAAAATTGTGCTGGCCATAAAATAACATCCTGTTTTAGTGGTATTATATTTTTCTAAGAAACATAATTTGGGGTTTTCATTCATTTGTAAGCAAGAATCAACAAACTGTCACTGTATGCAATACATCTATAAAATGAGTTTTACTTTGTAAAACAGAATTACTGAAAAGAATGAACTTTTCTATGATATTCTACATTATTGAGATGCGTCTGTTGGTTTTTCCTCAAGGTTTGGGGCCCTCTTATTGATTTGGATCTCAGATGAACCCAAGGACATGTTTGCTAAAATTACTCAGCACTTCTCTGACTGTGTTGTAGATCATGACGTAAAACAAAATGTGAACGGCCCAGAGACTGAGGGATGTTTGCTTCTGTAATGGCTGATTGTTTTATGGAACTGAATGTAGCTGAAAGGGAGGTGGGGAGGGCGCTGGACCTTAACCTGGCACCCACAACCCAGCTTCCACTCACCAGCAGAGAGGATAGTGGTGTGACACAGACATTAGGGGGAAGAAAAAAAAAAACTGAGAGGATATATTGCCCGTTTGCAAGGTGCAATACTTTTGTATGTTTTCGGTTTGGATTTAGTTTTTGTTTACTTTTTACTTTTTTCAGGGGTGGGATGGGGGGGACATGATCAATGATGTAAATACAAAAAAAACCATACAAAAACACTCAAGATTCATTGTAAAAAGTCAACTTTACCGCTCCATCCCATTGTCATGTAAGTGAAGACAACAAAAGAAGCGAAGAGATGTGTAATGCTTGTTACAACTTTTTTACGTGTGCACGCTCTCACATGTGCATGCAGGTCCATAATCAAAAGTGCCCCTTGACATTAATCATAACCCCCTGTGCCTCGTCTTGTTTGCAAAGAGATGAAAGCCTGTACCCTCTGTAGTCTCATGACGACATGAAGCGCTACACGTGTGGCTGTGGGTTTTTGTGTATGCGTGCTCAGATATTGTCCTTTATAACTGATGATGCGAGTGGTGACAGTAGCTCAGTTAGCTGCAGGAAAGGAAAGAGGAGATGCATGCTAAGACTCTTTGTCTAGCATGTGTTTCAGCTAACCCAGCTGCTAAGCACTCGCATTGTTGTCGAAGTGTAAAATGGATCTGAACGTTTGTCCAAAGCATCTTTGGGTTCCGTAAGCTAGCTCAGAAATGTTGCAACATCAGCTTATACCGGCCCCAGTTACACTAATATTTTTTGAAATTCTGTTGGTTTATGTATGTGTGCTTCTGGGAGAATATTCCTTTTTCCCCCCCCTTTTCTGCCCTTGATACATAAAATGGAGTGTAAATGGGGTCTTAGATGATGACAGCAGTTTGAACTTTCCATTGTTTTAACTACAGATGCATTGCACCAATTCACAACAAATGTCATATCAAAGAAGTTTGAAAACAAAAAGACTCAATTTATATCTATAAATATAATCAGTTCAATATGATCCAATCAGATTGCAATTCAGTTAAATGCAGTCCAGTTCAATCCTACTTATAATACAATGCACTCAAGTTTACAATGGCAATTGCTAAGACATTCTCTAAGGAACATACGGTTCTCTTGTATCTGACACAAAAGGAATTATAAAAGTTATAATGTTATGGATACTCTCAGTATCCATAACGTCAGTATCCTTACTGATGATGGGTTAAGTAAATAGGTCACGGAAAAACTGGCCGTTTGATTGGTGCTTCTTCCATCCTCAGACCATCTACTGAGCTCAAAGAGAAACTTTTAAATCCAGCCCCAACTAATTTTGCTCAATTCTCATATGTTGATGCTTTGGACAAAGGTGAAGATTGTCTGTAATGTCATTTGTTTTGTTTTGTTTTGTTTTCTTATTGGTTGTGTTTGGTTCCCTGCCCCTCCCCCTATGCCAAATATAGAGTTTGTTGAGACATGCAAACAGCAAGATGTCTATGCAATCTCCCCTCCTAAATCTTTTTTTTTTTCCCAAAAAAGAAAGACAAGCTCACTGTAACAACGAGCCAGTCTGACTAATTAAAATCAAATTTGGCCTGGCTTGAATTCCAGAGGCTCTTTGCATGACCCAAAGACCTTCGCTGCTCTTGTGTGGGCACATATCCCGACTGCTCAGCGGAGATGGCCTTCTCGCCCAGCTTTTTTGGCCGGTCCTGAGGCGCAGGAGCTCTTCCCAGCAGTCCGTATCCCACAGAAGCAGGCGGGGTTCATTGGGATGTTGTGGAAAACAAGGACTCAACGAGATGTGCTGTTTTCTGTGAATTGCTCAGAGTGAGATGCGCGAGTCTTGGTGTGCGCGTGCATGCTCGGGTTCTGCTCATGCTTCCTTAATGGGATTGGTGCATCAAGAAACTTAGATTTTAAAATTAGGACCAGTAGCTAAATTTAATCCCGTTTGCTGCCTTTATATACAGTCACTTAGTTCAATGTAATGTTAGTTCTTAGATTTGTGCTTTAGCTTGTGTTTACTTAAAACCTTAATGCTTTTGATTCTGAATCGGTTTCACTTACGTAGATATAAAGGATGTTCACGTTTTTGAGATGAAGATTTAAGACCGACCTGATTTAGCTTTACACTAGCACTTAACATAAAGAGCACTTTGAATGGCCCAAACATGATAAAAAGGTCTTTGTGGTAATTTCTTAAAATGTACATATTTATAAATTGCATATAAGGTTATGTATATTTAAAAGATTTTTAACCCCAAAAAGAAGGAAAAGAAAAATATTAAAAGAATTATTTAAAGTTTACTATAATTTATAATGACGTGCAATAACTCATTGAGTTTCACATCTAATCAGAAAGTCCTTCACACATTTGTGGGGATTAATACACCTTTCCATGAGAGCACCGGCAAGACCCAATCAGCATGCACGCACACACGAACACAAATGACTTTTTGTTGCTGGGTAAAGAAAGTTATTGAAGGATTCTCTCAGGTAAAAAAAAAGAACATTTTCTAATAAATGATGGTGAACCTTAGATTGGAAACCCTTGTTATTCGTCTTTTTGGCCTCCCAATGTGCAGTTGTGCATTGTGTCTGCTTTCTGTCCTGGATGGGATTCTAGAAGAAAATTAATTCTAACCAAACGCTAAGTTTCCAAGTTTTAGTCCCAGTGAAAATGAATGACGCTCACCTGGTTTTGGTAGATGGTTTACACCACAAAGGAAGGCAAATTTTGTATCGCATGAGTGTTTTCAACCCTTGTTGGGTTGGAGTTTGTGCTGCTATTGAAGCCCACCTCTCTCATATCAGGTAAAAGGAATATCCACACACAAAAAAAATGTTAAAACAATCTGGCACTTTCTCTTTATTGCTGGTCTTTCTTTCTTTTTTTTAAATTTAAGATTAAAAGAGTATCATTTTTGCTGAAAATTATGATTGGTTTGAATAATGACATTTTCACTGTGCTGGGGTGTCTTTTTATCTTTTCATGCACAACACTTTAAGTTGATTAGGTTTAGGCTCTAAAAAGTATCCATGTAGCTAAATAATAGTTTTAAATTATATTTATTTATAAATAAGGACAAAAATAAATATATTACCTTAAATATATTAATTTTCAAATTAACCTTAACACTTCTTTTTAATCATTGTGTATTATAATTTAGATTTTACCCTGTACGTTAAAGACACGGTGGAAAATTGATAGATTTATGATTTGAAAAAAATAAATAAATCACTTATGGGTCTCTAAAAATATCCTTTTTACCCTGACTAATGATTAAGTTTAACATTTCTTTTTAATAAACCTTACTTTCTTAGTGATTTTGTAGTCACGGGGGTTGTATTTTCCGTTTTGTGTTTCTAACATGATTCTTAACATTCCCAGGTAAGTACATGACGCGCTGTGCAGTATCTCAGATACTGGATAGATTTTGACTTTTCTCAAAACCAGGCTATGCAAAGTTCCTGCTTTTTCTTTACACTTGCTCCCTTTTATAGTCAAAATCTCTTGCAGCCATAAATAGCACTCCCTCGCGTTGAGGCTGGACGTACAGAAGCACATGACTCCCATCTAAAACCCAGCATCAGTCTTCGTCAGTGTGGAGGTGAAGGAACCTGACCCCACCCCCGACACACACACACGCAGAGACCCCACACACCCCTATCCATCTGATGACATGATGCTCTTAAGTGATGGGAATAAAGAAAAGCCTTGCATGTGTAAAACCGTGCATGCCAATGTCTTTGTGGGAGGATTGAGTTGTGTGTAAGAAAAACTGTGTCAGCGCTTTGTTGTGACTGTCTCTTCGATGGCGTGTGTTGGTTGACCTGCTTCACTTTTTCTTCAGAAACCCATCAAAAAGCACCTTTTAAGGCCTCGGCGAGTGTAGAACAGACATTTGTCCTGTCCCAGACCAGTATTATTCCCTCAGATGAATTTATCACACTGACAGGCAGATGTATATGAAGAAAAAAATAAAATAAAATAAAATAAAAGGGTGCGAGGGAGGAGGGGCTTGGGAACCATTTCTCATCTTTGGCAAGATTGCAAGGTAGAGAAAAATGAATTTCAAGAAAAAAAAAAAAACAGAAAATAGATACTTCAAAAGAGAAACGTCAGCAGCTTTAATCAACAAAAGCTGCGTGACTACAGAATAAGGGAAATCACTGGCACAGATGAAGAGTTTGGATCTTTGTAATTCACTTCAAACGTTCACATTATTGATTGCTTTAATCGCCCTCATCCCTCATCATTTTCCTACAATTTGTTTTATACTTCGGCAGGTGATTTATTCTAAAATCTGCACTTTTATAAGAAAAAAAAAGAAAAAAGGAGGATTTGAGGCTTTTCAGAAGGAAGATTCAGGTGCTACACTGAATCCACAAACTGGGCACAAAAGTGAGTTTGAGAGTTTTAAAACTCAAAGTAAAGTTGTTTTAGTGGTGCTGCGTATCACAAGAGTTTGCTGGCCAGTCAAACACAGTGCTATTATGATCATTAAATCCTTAAACCTTTGGAAATGTGAGCAGGTAACGAATCTGGTAATCTGCATTTCCCTAAAGTTTGTGACCATAAGGAATCGCTGTGTGCTCGATATCATCTTCATCTTTTTTTTTTTTTTGAGTCAACTTTCCACTAAAGTGATCAGGTGCAGCGGTCTGTGGAAAGTCCTTTAGCAATGAGTTTTTGTAGTTTGATGATTATAAATGACCATCAAGCCAGTGATCCCAATTATATTAAAATGTCAGAAATCATTATTTCAGTATCCAAAGTTTGTTTACTTTGTTTCATATGTAATCCAATTTTTAGAGAAGTGGTATTCATTTTATTTTTACTAGCATGAACCCATATAAACATGAAGATTTGCAGAAATAAGTCTTTGAAATCTATCACTCGGCGTGTGTAAATCCACATAATCACTTTTTGGACTCAATTACTGAAATAGACTCGATGATCTAAATTATTGACATTGTATTTAGAGTCGCCAACATCGATATTGGTGGCTATGGTGTGGATTAAAAGGCATGAAAATACTGGGTCAGATAGGGAAACTTTTTTGCTGCTCAGATCGTCTGCATAGAGATTTATAGTCAAATGGTTTTATGGAGAAGTATATGTATAAATGAGTGAGAGTGTGCAGATTTTAGCTGAAATTTTAGTAGTGGTTAGAAATTAGAAAGGTGAGGTGTCGAGTTTGGGAAAGATATTGTATTAGGAAAGATATACAATGTATGTTTTTTTTGTTTTGTTTTGTTTTAAATCTTCAGATGATTAACTGGCCTCAAAGGGTGCTTATTGTTCTCTCATTGTGGTTCAACCTGTTTCCTACTCCGCCAAATGCCCACAATCACATCACACCATCCACTTACATGCACGAGCCTACTGTGAAATCAAAAGCATCGCTCGCTTCTCGGCAACTTGCTGTAAAGGTATTCGCATCTCGTAAACTTCAGCGTGTTTCACGTACACGCAAGTGAAATCCAGTGCAATCAAGGCTAACCACTTAAACTGACAGATCTGGGAGCAAATGTCTTTGCTCACTGCTGCATGCACATAAAACTCTGCATGTCTATATCAGAAAGCTGGAGTGCACAAGTACAACATGTCTTTTATGCAGCAATTAGTGTGAGGTAAATGCTTCTACTGAATTCCGGTGGTGCTATTTATTTATTTTTTTATTGTTTTTTGCCAGCAACTGAGTTAATTGTGTCTTTATTGATTTATTTAAGTATTATTACTATGCAATGAGTTTTCCTCATTCAAAATGAAGATGCTAATTTTAAGCTGTGTTTTTACAAAGCTGAGAAGCTGCACCCTTTGGGTTACATTTTTTTTCTCTGACTTTTTTTTTTCTTTTTTTTACTAAAGGATCTTGTTCAGACTGCTTACAGCAGTAACGAATTACAAATACTGGCAGTTCTAATTACATTTTTGCAAAGAAAACAGAACTTAACATTTACTCGCCATGGCTGCACGTTGACTGCTGTGGCTGTGGGAGACGCTGTGATGAGTTCTGCAGACTCCTGTGTATCTTGTTTTGCATATCTGGAAAGTGGAAGAAACAAGACATTAGATGGATTACTTATTTATACTGATGCTTTACAAACCTAACAAACTACGCTTTTTTTTGTTTTTGTTTTGTTTTTTTATGCTCTTGGTGGACAAAATCCAGAAAATCAAGAAAAAAAATCTTGGTGCAAAATATAATAAGGTTAATGTAAATTTGTCCTATGATGGCATCTGAAATTTGATTTTTTTTTTCTTTTAATTTGTCAGGTTGTAGCTTAAAAGAATAACCTTGTTGTCACTTTTTCATATTTTGCTGTTTAATCAACCACCCTGAAAATTAAGATACATAAATTTTAATGTACCTCTCTGAGCCTTTATGCAGCACCAAACCTTGCCTCTGTGCCTCCTAGCTTCCTAGCCATTTATGATGTGAAGATGCAGTAATTTAATGATGTTTTTACCAGAGAGCCTAGTGTCTCTGGAAATAACATTCAACCTTGTGTTGCTCTGTCTTGTGGCAGCCAGCTCGGCCACCCATTGTCCACGTTTGTGAATCTTTGCCAGGTCTTAAGCGAACTGCCAAGTTCCTGTCTCTGTAGCAGTTTGTCAACCTGTCCAAATGTAGGAATCTGATGACTTACATCCTGTGGAATAACATTTTTCCTTTAGATATATGTTGCATTAAATGAAGGACTAAACTCTCAAGATACAAAACAGCCATTGAGGTTAACCTGAAAGCTTTGGAGTGTAGCAAAAAGGGGAATAAATAAATAAAATCCATGTAAAGAATCTCTGAAGTTAATGCAGGTGAAACAGTGTTTTACTTAAGAAGATAAACTACATACCCTCTGTTCCCATTCTACAACTGGTGCTAGAGCTGGATCTTACCTTCCTTTACTGTGAAAAATCAATAAAACATTTAAGAAGCGCTTTGGTTTTCCAAAGCCAGATGACCAGCATGGTGCCACATCATCATATTTTTTAAAGTCTCTCTATACATAAATGTCTGATCCTCCACTGTTGTACTCTAAATTTCTTGTTCGGAGCAGGATTTACTACGGCAGTGAAGTGATATCAAAATGCCAGCAGCGTTTTCATGAACAGATGTGGAAACAATCTTTTCGGCAGTCATCAGTGCAGATCTATGCAGCACAAAAAGCTAGAAAATAAAACACGAGGAACTTATTTCACCCTTTTGCCAATGTCTTCAGAATGAAAAATTGGATTAGTTGTTGGTCTCCCATTTCTGTTGAGTAGTCTTTCAGTTAGCACCAGTTTTTCTGTCTGAGGGTCTGTCCAAGTATTCTCAGTCACATTTAGGAATCCAATTACCGTACACCAAATGAAAGCTCTTTTCGATGCCAATGGCATAGCTCAGCTCTGATTTGTAGTTTTAAAAGGTGCTAAGCAATCACTGGCACCAATTTCTCCCCAGTAAAATAAAAGAATTAAAAACAATCAAACAAAAAAGTGAGAACTTAAAGCTTCTTGAATGTCTGACAATTATTTTGCTTCTGATCTGTGCTATAGTTTGATTTAAAATAGTTGTTGTACTTTTGTCACTTTTGGCTTACTTTGATTTCCCACTTCACAATTTTACTCCACTAGGTTGAGCTGAAGGAACATGACCAGTGTGTTAGAGGTTACATACATCATTTTAAGTCACATAACAAATGTCAAATAGCAGGAAAAGGAATATATCAACTAAAAGGTGCAGGACTAAATCAATGTAATTTGTGTTATTTTGCCAACCCATGCCTGTGTCAGATATGGTCCGCTCTTGTCATGGGTAGATTGAATAGAGGGTGGGGTATGAGGTTGATTCAGCCCACGGAGCTTTTTTTTTATTTTTTTATTAGCAAAACAATGAATCAAACAGATCACTAAACTAGAAATATTTGGGTTTCAGTGATTGAAAAAAAATGACAAATACATTGAATTTGTATAAATCAGTACTCAATATATAGCAAGTCAATAAATATTTTCTGTCTGTACTGACTTTATGATCAGGTCAGAGTATGATAAACATAGGTCCCACTAGCTCATGCTAACCATGTAGCAGGCAATGGGCTAACGTTAGCTTAAGCGAATGAACTTTAATGAGGAGAACGTAAATCAATAACAACCGACTGACTTCAACCTTGTTATGCAGCTTATTGTTACTTATTTCTTCCTGTAGATGGGGTTCAGTAAAATCTGACCAGGTTCTTTGTAAACTTTGAAACAGTGAGGCTCCTTCTAGTTTTTTCTCTAGTCCAACAAATTAGCTCTTAACTTTTGACCCAGGATTTGGTTAAAACGAGTGCTTCAATCCCAACAGCATAAACCCAGCCTTTTAAGGAATTATGAATAATTCAGAATTTTTTCACACCTGCATGAAGTCCAAAGCATACTTCAGAGGTTGTTCTCTTTTGCAAGGCTGTAAGACCAAAAAGACTTAACTCTGTTCTTGCTGCTTGTTGTTGAGAACCTTATTTGTCATGCCTTATAAAGGCTGTGTGCGGCAGTAGGAGAGCTCTACGGGGAATGGGGGACAACCGTGACTCGGTTTGAAGATCAGTCATTCTGCTGTTGAATATTAGTGAAGTCGCGATGAAAAGTCCTGGCTAGAAAGAACTTTGTTCTTGCAGCCTTGGGTAAAAGCACATTTCTCAGTTCTTGCACTGGCCTTAGGAGGTCTCTGCAAACTTTGTTGGAGATCAGAATGAATTCCATGCTTCTTTCAAAAACTGGAGTGCGGCTTCGGGAAAATATAAAGCTAATATTCAAATGGGCTGACGACATTTGATGTAGCATATTGACAGCATAACTTGGAATATATTGTTGATGAGGGCATTTAAAAGGCATACTCCACCTTCCCCGGACAGAATTTGTATGGTAATAGGCTCAAAAAACCTGGCCGCCTATTGGATTGTCCAGAAGTTATACAATAGCTCCATAGTAATAGCCTATAGATTTGATGGAGAACAATTTTAAGTGAAAACCGGGATCCATATGTTCTCTAACCAATTTGTGGAATTTGAATTGATTTTCTTAATTCCAATTTAGGACCAACACAAATAGGGAGCCTAACAGATTTGACTGACATGGGTTTTATCATCAAAGCTAAAATAGGTCTCACCTGGTGAGCCCCTGCCTTCAAAATCAATACTGGGCCTACATTCACAAGCTGGCCGGGTCCAGATTGCTTTCTTTCCAGAAATACAATATCTCAATATGCAAATCATTTCCAGTCAGAAAACAAACACTTTTCAGACAAATTGCCATAACAGAGACAAACCCTGCAAACTCAGCATTTTAAACAATCTAATTAAACCTTATGGGAGAATTTCAGCCATTAAGGGCATGTTTGTATACTTCACTGTCTCATATACAGGCCATTTACCATATGGAATAAAATAAATGTCTTGTTTGAAATTCTTTACTCATATAAACCACTTTGCTTGCACTATGCAAAAGGGTTAGAAGAAGAGGCAGGAGCAGCGTGACCATTAGCTGTGGAAATTTAAAAAATATATATGTTCTTCAGCCTGTTCTGCTCTGGTCTATTTCCAGATCATGGCTATATTTCCCCCCTACTTATCACTCATAAATCCAATAAATTTACCTCCAATCTCTAGCCTCCCGTTTGTTTTCATATGTCCCAGACAATAAGCAGCTCTAAGCATACTTTTAGACCCAATTGTTTCAATAATTTGTCTTTCTTTGTGCTTCTCAGTTTTTTTGCTGGGATCAACACGAAAGAACAATATTCAAAACCCAACCCCACAAAGTGCTGGGATCAACAAATGTCCACAAAACAAACGCAGTCGAGCTTTAGTTGACCCTCTGAGCTGAACATTTTACATGCCGTCCTGTCTCACCGACAAAAAACCTCAAAAAATATCCACTGTGATTTCCCACACCGCCCACGCCTTCATCGCACCAGCTCACCGGTTCCTCCCGCCAAACCCAAATTCTCCACCACTACCCGTGCTCCTCCTCCCAGATTGAGTCCAGTGGGTGGTGTGATGTCAGGTAAAACGTGGTGGACTGCCGAAAAGAGGCCCAGACAATCAGTGTGCTTTGTAAACGTTGGTGTGAAGCTCTCACACCTTTATGTTTGTTGTCAGGATTTTAAAAGGAAGCTATTTTTATGCTAACTGTCGCTGGTTTTGTTTTGCTCTCTTATTTATGTAATTATTGTGACTCAGAATACGTCTGAAATGTTCTTTGATCTGTCAAATCATCGCTGACAGTTGGAATGAACCGATAATAATAAAAATTATTTATGTAATTATTGTGACTCAGAATACGTCTGAAATGTTCTTTGATCTGTCAAATCATCGCTGACAGTTGGAATGAACCGATAATAATAAAAAAAAATATTAAAATAAACATTTGTCTTTTTGTTTCTGTGATACGAAATCGTGCGTTACGTTGCGGAGGGGATCGAGGCTGTATTACCGTTATGGGTTAAGCATCATATTTTAGAGCGATGTTGTTTTTGTTCATCTGTCTTTTTAAAACTGTAAGATAAAGATGTGTCTTGTTGAATCAGAGTCAGTGTCAGGACTGACCCTGGCAGCATTGCTGGGTTTGTTGAAAATAAAAAAAAATAAAAAAATAAATAAAAAAAATAAATAAAAACACATCCTGTCTAACTTACTGACAGATGTGCCGTGTGGTTTTGTAGATACAACACTGCGGGCTCACCAGCTCTCCCTCAGTGCGATTTCAATTTCAGAAATGAAAGGTTGTGCTCCAATTTTGTAAATCATCATTTAAAAAAATTGTCAACCATAACGGAGAGTAGAGACTATATATATGACGTGTTTTTTTCCCCCCCCAAGGAGTGAGCATTACAGTTTCAAAAAAAGGATCCAGGCTGAATCTGATGGGTACAAAACTGTTTTAAGGGCAGGGTCTGTAGTGAGAAGCCAGATTACGGAGGCCAGCACAGATACATAGCACATCACCATCTGTTGGCCAAGCAGCAATGGATAGGCAGCCATTCAAAAACCTGCAGTTACTTTGTTCTCAGCCGTTTGGTGGTGGGGCTGCTGTTGTGCTTCGAATCTTTGTTTCGGTGTTGGCTGGACATTTTCCTGTAGGACTTTCTGGCAGAGATCAGAATTAATTATTCAAAGTCCTCCAAGTCCCGAAGCATGAAAGGAGCTCCATACCAACAAACTTCCACTACCATGCTTGACTGTCTGTATGATGTTTTTTTTTATTATAAAACATAAAAAAAAAAACCCTTTCTACTTTTGATCCATTGTAGCAGGATACATCTTCCAAAAAGCTTCAATTTTATTTGGCAGTACAAAGAATATAATTATTTTGTGTTCTTGTAGGTTTTCCAGAGGTTTTTGTGTTTGTTTAACCTACTTCATGTTGTTTCAGAGAACTGCCCAAACTACTAATTGCTCCAAAACTCTTGCCTGTATGGAAGCAAGCGGGATGACTTGGTGATCTAGGGATACAGCAAACACTTGGGGAAAAGTGGTCTGGCAAAATGAGACCAAAGTTTAAATTGAAACTACTTTTTGGCGCACACACACCAAGCCCACAGTCAAACAGCACGATGCAAAATTCCTGAGTTTTGGTACCATGTTCACCCTGCAGCATCACAATGACCCCTATTCATTCAGAGAAAGTTACAAAGGAAAGGTTTAGATCAAAGCAGATTCATATTTGTGTTAAAGTAGCCTATTCAAAATCCAGACATAAAGCAAAATTGATGTTCACGGATGCTTCCAGTCCAATTTTACGGACATCCAGTTTCTCTGCAAAGAACAATGGGTGGACATTTTATTCATTAGGCGCACCGAATGGTAGACATACCCAAAGACTTGCAACTTCATTGAAAGGTGCATGTGTCCTGTTTCTTCAAGTGTATGCGTTTGTGGACTACGTTGCGTTGGTCTATCGCGTAAGTAATAAAAATAAAACACTATGAAGATTGTGGTTATAATTTGAAAAGGTTTAGGAGGTGGGAAAACTTTTGTAAGTATGTCTGTAGCTACATCTGGTAGGTTGCATTTTAAAATGGCACTACTCCCTAATTGCAACTGTTTGACGGCAAAGTTCTGACTCGTTTGGAAAACTGTGTAGCTGATTTTTTAAAATTTTTTATGTTTAGCTTGTTGCAATCATTAAATGACAAGAGTGATTCCTGTCATTGAAGTCCATCTTGGGGGCTTGGGGGCTGTTGTGATGGGTGTGACCTCACAAAGGCAGCTTTTCTGCCAACCAATCCCTCCCCGGCTGTTTGAATAAAAAGCCCAACCCACCTCAGATCGCTCTCTCCTCTTTTACTCTTCCCTTCTCTCTGGTGTGTGTCTCTGTCATGCACACATGTCATGCTCCCTGCTCTGTCATATCAGGGATTTTCCACTCAGCGGCAAGTGAACTTTGCAGCCAGCTGTGCTGTCAGTTTCAGAGAATGCTCATACCTCAACAACTCTTTGCAGACACCCCACCCCTCTGCCCCGCCAGCTTCCCCCTGCTTTTATTTATTTTTTTTAATCATTATTATTATTTTTCCTTGTTGCTGGTCAGAGGCGTGTGCACAGCTGTACCAGACTGCGTATGACAAATCGTGCCAGGTCTTTGCATGTCAGACTGCAGCAGATCTCATTATCCCGAGCTGCAGAATCAATTTAAAGAGAACTTTCTGCACTTGTTTTCGTTAAGTGCGTTTCTATCTACTCTCTGTGTGCAAAGGAATCTGTTGGACCCAGTCCCATGTTGGAGCTCTGTTTTTCCTCTTTTATTCCTCCATCTGGATAATTCTCACAGTCTGTCCTTCTGCTATGTTAGCTACAAGAGTAAATCAAATACGCCAGGCTGCTGACCACAAAGCAAAACAGTGATCATAAAGGCTAAGATTGTAGAGCTATGGGAAACTGTAGAGCTGATACTTTTGATAATATTTAGACTATTTGTCCTCACCGGAGTTGTTTTTATACCAATCTTGCTGTTTTGATCTATCGATTCTTCAGAGAGGTGCTGTTTCCAATTTTCCAAGCACATAGTGAACTTTTTAAAAGCACAACCTTAAGTTGTTATTTAAAAAAAACAAAAAACAAAAGCTGTGTATATACATATCAAAAACAGCTTTGCAATTTAATTACTTGAAATCGGACTTTAAAAAGCTCCTGCTCTTTCCTACACTCCGCCTTCAGCATGTCATTACAGTGATTATGCTGTTTACAACCGTTAGGAGTGTTGCACTGAGAAGTAGTTTGTTTGATGAGCGAAGCGGACTCGCGCTTCCACCAGGTGCTTGCTAATTGCTGCAGCGTCGAGTCTGGTGGAGCTGAGAGAGAGGAAGAGCTGCTCTGTGAGGCAGAAGCTCCAAGGAGGAGCTTTGTCGGGAAAAGGTGGCGCTTGGTGTGAGCGAGTGTTTGGCCACCCCCAAAATGGCTGACTTTGGAAGATTCAAGAATTTCTCAGACATTCATAAAATAATAAAAGCAACACCCCTGGTAGGGTTTTGATGAGGGGAATAACGCTATAACATGACATAAAGCTCAAAAAAGTTGATTTTACATAATACTCCCCCACGTCCCCCCTTTAAAAACATCTTTTTAGACAAAAATACAGAAATGATATCATGTTCCGCACAATCAACACCAGTCAGTCAGCCTGAATTGTGGATTTATGGGAAGCTGAGCTTATGGTACTGCAGTACTTATGCAAGAACCGTTCTGTACGTCTCGCTTGTGATCTGTATACACAAGAAGACGATTATGTAAGTGTGAGGTCATCCACTCTCACTCCCCTTTCCCTGCAACCCATACATGTCCCCGCTGGCTCTCAAATCAGGTCAAATGAGGACTGCTGACGCTGAGCACTGCCCCGAATAACCCCCATATATGCATAAAGCAACATGGAGAAAGCCTTGAGGTGTTTTAAACATTCCTTTTTAGCAAGCCGCCAAAGTGAACAATCCCACAGAGCCACCCCCTGGCAGATTTAGATGTAAAATTATTTTTCATTCTGCCAAGAAATGTGCTCTTGATAGGAAATAAGGTCTGTCTAAAGACTGTGAGGCAAGATAAAGGAGTGTCACTTTTGAAGAAGAAAAGTGTGTCTGTCGATTTTACATTTCATTTAAAAACAACATGCTGAAAAATGATTTATGCCCTTGTCAATAATCGATGCAAAAATCTTTACTGGCAGTAGATTAAACAACTGTCTTTTTGCATGTTTCCACTTGTATTTTAACTGGCGGTGATGACATTGACATTGGAAGACTTCCTTGCCATCACCCCAATATGGTTTTTTATCTCTATCCACATCATTTTTAACTTCGGCCCCTAATAACTTCAAATACCATTCAAATCCACAATCCAACCAAAGTTCATAAAAACAATGTGAAAACTGGTACAAAATGCAGCTGGAAAAGAAAATCTAATAACTCCTGTTTCTAAATACTCATTGATGTTTACCATCTCCAGGTCTTCTCTCCCTGTCGCCAATTCATACGTCATCATGTTCTCATTTTGTACTGCTTATCAAAGTTTTCTCTGTCCCTTGGAGGTCTGAAGAAATCACAACTGAGAAGAGAAATAAAAGTGAAAGGCAAATTCAAGTGATCAGACTTACCTAGATCTACCCTGAGAGGAAACAATCAGAAATTGACTTCAGTTAATGAGGGAGATGCGTCAACTTGAACAATCAATGATAGTATATCCTAATTTATAAACATTTTCTGACTAAAAGAAACCTAAAATTTCAACAATCTCCATACAATTAGACAGGCCGAGGCTACAATTACAGAGAAACTTTCTAAATCATAAGAATTGTATTGAATAAAAAAGGTAACCAGCTTGTGGTGTAATTATTTTCAACAGCAACTTGCTTACAACATAAAACAGAGCTGAAGATCTACATTGATGAATTGCCAGAAGCAGCCCAGAAAAGGCCTGCATTTGCCGTTTTCAGACAGAAATGCTTTGTGAAAGATGCTGTTGCCTTGGAGATGAAGCTAAGTCATTTTACACCTGTTACGCACTGAGGTTGTTAATTCCTGTTAAACATCTCAGGTTTATTTTTAAATGCCTAATTTTCCCTTTGAGAGTTTTATTACTAATAATCAAGTATCATGCTGTATTTATGCCAATATGGTAGTAAGAAAATGCATTTCTTTCAAAGCTATGTCCTTGCGAGGTAAATCCATCCAATACCACTCGGATCCATTTTAACCGTAGTCCATGATAAACCATTTTTAATGCTCTCGTGTTAGATAGAGCTGGAGTAAATTGCAAAAGTCGGGTTTCATCAACGTTTTTGCAGAAGATTGGAGAATCCTTGAGCAACAGATTAAAGTCTAACTAAAGGGAGCGGGAGTTTACAGTAATCCTAAAGTGAAAATATACTCAAAATAATGCTTGGGGCACATGGAATAAGTACAGAGCTGAAATCTGACAAATGCAAAGTGAAGAAACAATAATTTGTCCTGAACTTATGCCTCGTGTTCTCCTTAAAATCTCAAATAGTTTAAAGTTATCATCATGTACTATCCTCCTGATTATGAAACATTCTTGCCATGTTGAATTAATTAATAAGTAAACTGGTTCCAAGAGGAAGATCACAAGAGGTGCATTGCGTCAAGTTTGCACAGAGCACCCTGTGTTTCGGTTAAGATGTATGTTTCAGATCCAAAGGACTGGCTGAGTGATATTGTATGCCTGCTTATCTCTGAAAGAAAGGAGAAAGCGTGTCTGCTTTCTGCTTCACGGTATCCCGCAGTATTATGACCCTGACAACCCATATAAAGCGATACAAGAACTCTTGATTTACTGAACTACATTTCAGTAAATTCCTCCTAGGAATTGAAGGGAGATAAACGTGTTAGCGAGTGCAAAACTATGAATCATGACTGCCTTCATTGACACTTTGTGTGCTGGCCAAGGTAAAGAAACAGAGGGGGAAAAAGTTAGTGAGGTAAGTGTTTGTGATTTCAAGGATTGATCCATTTTTAAAGATTAAACAGCAATAAAAAAGCCTTTTACAGTTTTTTAAGTAAATCCTGGTGTTTTAAAAGCCTTTGTTCCTCATCAATCATTCTCATAGTTTGAAATAAACTAGTTCTTTGAAATAATTGCTTTATATAAATGGGGAACCTGGATCGTACTTGAGTATGACCGTTGGAAGCTTCCTGTGTGGGTATAAAGCATCACACACAATATTGGAGATTTGCCTTCACACAAACATCTTTCAGGGACACGTTTATTGAGCTTGAACGTTGGATGTTGGCCAGTTAAGTCATGGATAAAATCTGGTGCTCTGGATTTTAAACAGAACGCCTTTTATCCAAATATATCCATGTCTTTGGAAGCACACAAACACTCCTCGTCATAACGTTAAAATATGTTTTGAGGTTTCCAAGATTTTCTTTTCTCCACCAGTTCAAACGAAGAACGTTATTTCTCTACTTCCATCAGCTTTTGCTGTATCCTTCTCAAAATTTGCTGTCAAAGTTCTGTCCCATGGGGTATATAACGAATGGATGGAGGAGGTTATTTCCCAAGCCCCTTTAAAAAAATTTAACAAAGATGTATAACACTGTTTGGAAACACTGAGCTATTTTTTCTTCTTTTTTTTTTTTTTGGAATAGGCTTTACAAAAGGCCTATATTCCAAAAGCTCCTCTTTTGGCAGCCTTTCTGATTGTTCACTGTTCAACAATCAATATTGCAGAAGCTAGGTGTGATAGCATTAGCATTGGATAAAATGGGGCACAAACTATGCCAGAGCCCACTTTGTATCTACTAGCCAACAGTGCTGTGTGATTATTTCCATTAACAGCTCAGACTCGTGAACTTCAACGATCTGTGCTTTTATCACTCAAGGTCATGAGAAAGAAAGCAAGCTTTCCAGAAAAAGTCTAAACGATACATTTGACTTTAGCTTGCTGGTGCTTATACTCATCAAGTCAGAAAAGATCTCCTCTCTACCCTTCCCTTAACAAACAGATAAAATTAATAAAATAAAAAATCACATTTACTATTGACAAGAAAAAAAGAATCAAGGTCCAATTGATTCTTGAGTTTTTTTTCCTTCCATTGTTGGGTTAATAACAAAATAAGGAGCAGTTTTTGCAACTTTGTGTGCTTCAGCTAGACAAATGAGTATGAGCTGGATCATTATAAATATTACCTATACCTGCTTTAGATGCTGTGACTTACTTCCAAAGAGCAGTCAGACATGACAAATTCAGATATTTTAATTATCTTCTGAAATAATTTTTTAGAGTTTGTTTCGTTTTTCCACACCTATGTAGCTGTCCAGCTAAACTGACAGCAATAATCAGAAAAGCAGCCTTGAGACCTATTGTGCCTCTGGAGGAGCTGCAAAGATCCACACCTCAGGTGGAATAATTTGTTTACAAGACAGATTTTTTTTAAGGTGTTTTTTTATTTTACCACGCTACAAGGTCACCCCACAGTCCAGCTTTAACTGGGTCACAGGTGAAAACCCCATTTAAAAAGGGCATGGCTACACTTACGGACTTAAAGCTCTTCGTGAAGGATACAGTGCCATTTATGTTATTTTACGTCTTTGCCGCCATCATGTGGTCATCAGTGGGTAGCGCAGCAAATGTGTTTCCGGTTAAAACGGAAAAGGAAATTGCTTTTACATCCAATATGTCTGCCGTCGTCAACGTTTGTTGAACAAAAACAAGACTCGTGGAAAATGGCAGACGGCGGAGTTGACGAGTTATCGCAGCTGGAATATTTGTCCTTGGTGTCAAAGGTCTGCACGGAGCTCGACAACCATCTGGGAATTAATGACAAAGATTTAGGTGTGTGTTTTTTAACTTTCTTCCCAGTTCGTAACCTAGACTAGCTAGCTTCTCTGTTAGCTTCACTGTCCCTATTTCAACAGAGAAGCTAGCTCAGTGTTTCCACCGCCAGTGTGAAAAAATAGCTCAGTGTTTCCACCGTTCTTTTCCCCGACCCCCTTGACACTGGTTTATGTGAACACTAAGTTCAGTCTAACGTTATTGTCTTTTGCTTCACTGTCATAGCCGAGTTTGTCATCAGTCTTGCTGAAAAACAGCCGAGCTTCGATGGATTCAAAGCACTTTTACTCGAAAATGGAGCCGAATTCACTGTAAGTCAGCAGATCGTGGAATTATTAGCCAAAGTAAGATATTGTTGCCTAAACGGTTCATTAATTTCACTAACCCTCCTTTCTTGCGTTTAACTTGCAGGATTCTCTCATCAGCAACTTGCTCAGACTCATCCAGACGATGCGACCTCCTTCTAAGGCATCGACAAGTAAAGGTAAGTCTGAACTTAACAGGTCCATCATACTTGATATATCGTGGGCATTTCTAGTAAACCCATCACTTGTTTGAATTAAAAAGCCTCCCAATTAAAGATTTTTTATTTATTGACCTTACAGCATCTGATGTTTTAATCAAGCCAAAAAGCGAGAAAGACAGGTTGAAGGAGTTGTTTCCTGCTCTGTGTAAACCCAACGATCCATCACCAAAGGTACTCAAAGCTCACATTTGTGTCTCTTTCTGTCCCTATTTCTTTACAAAATTTTCATAGAAACAGAATTATCTCTTAATGAATGTGCTGCTTTTAATTAATTTTTTTTTACAGTTCAACTAGTCTGAGCCATAATTTTACGTTATTCAGCAATCCAATTTCAAAAATGAAGGATTGATATATTTCTAGCGTTCTTTTGTTTAATTATTTACGAGAATGACTTGCAGCTAATGGAAAAACTTTTTTTTTTAATTTCTCAAAAAGTTTCAATGCTACATAAGTCAATTGAAATAAAAATATCTACACATTCAAGCAGAAAACATCTGACCTGACTAGCAATAAATTATTGGTAAAAAAGCTGACTGTTCACTAAGTTCTTTATCAAAGCACATTGCTTTCAAGTTGAATGGATGGAAGGAGCTGAAAGTTATTAGCTGCAAAATATAATAATTATCAAAATAATTATATACATTCTTGACAAATATCCCACTGTGTGTAATGATTCTATTGTGTTTTTGAACTAAAAAATTGAAGTAAAAAGAAAATTATATTGTAGTTTTTGTTATATGCATGTATGCTATTTGGAAAACAGAGGAATTTGTTTTTATTTTAACCAATGTATTCATCAAAGATAAATTATATTTTCCAAAGATGTTGTCAGAAAAACAAATATTATCCTAAGTCTGAAAATCTAAATTTGTTTTCGTTTAAACTTTGTAGCGGATTCTGGATGAAGACGATGTGAAAGTCGCTGCTGATGCGATGAAGGAACTAGAGATGTTTATGCCCAGCGTCAGCGGGGCAGACTCCAAAGTCAGCAAGAGCAAGTAAGACGCATTTAGTTGTAACTACATGAAACAAGAACGAAACTTTTTCAAAGTTCTGGTTTTGCTAAAATGGAAGGACAAAGTTGATACGGTTGCTTTGATCTGGACTTCCCCTTTTCCTCCCACAGGTCAGAAAAAAGCAGGCATCGCAGCCGAAGTAGAGAACGAGAGAGGCACAGAGACAGGGATCGGGACAGAGACAGAGACAGGGACCGGGGAGGAGACAGGAAGAGGCGGCACCATTCCCGATCGCGTTCCAGATCCAGGTCACGCTCCCGGGACCGGCACAGGGACAGGGACAGAGATCGGGACAGAGATCGTGGTAAAAGAAAGGACAAGTCTTCCCGCTGGTCTGATCGTTCACCCAGCCCCAGGAAAGACCCGGATAAAGACTCTGATCGCTGGAAAGACAAACACGTAGACCGGCCTCCTCCCGAGGAGCCTTCTGTCGGCGACATTTACAATGGCAAAGTGACCAGCATCATGCAGTTTGGGTGCTTTGTTCAGCTGGAGGGACTGAGGTCAGCGCGAAAGAAGCCGGCACCAAAAATTACTTACTGAAAACGACCGATAAGTAAAAGCTTCGATCTGCTTAATTTCACTCCGTCTGAACTCATTCTTCGTTTGTTTTCTTGGAGTTTAGAAAACGATGGGAGGGTTTGGTCCACATTTCTGAGCTGCGCAGAGAGGGTCGCGTTGCGAACGTGGCGGACGTCGTCAGCAAGGGCCAACGAGTGAAAGTAAAGGTGCTGTCGTTCACCGGCTCCAAGACGAGCCTCAGTATGAAGGTAAGAACAAAGGGTGTCACTGTGTAAGAAAATGCGTGCATAATTATGAAAAAAAAAAATTCTGGTGTTGAGCTTTAAAAAAATAATTCCTGTAATTAGATATTAAGATCGTGAATTAAAGATGTTGAGACATTACTGACATCTTATTTAGAGTGAGTGATAAACTTTGTTACCAGCTTGTCTCGTTATTATTTATCCTGCCAGGATGTGGACCAGGACACAGGAGAAGATCTAAACCCCAACAGGAGAAGGAATATGGGCCCAGAAGGAGGCGAGGACGTCTCCATGAGGAACCCCGACAGACCTAGCAACCTGAACCTGGGTCACGCCCCCGAGCTGGAGCAGGACGACACGCTGGAGCGCAAGAGGCTCACCAAGATCTCTGACCCGGAGAAGTGGGAGATCAAACAGGTCAGGATTTTGTAGATTAAAAAAAAAAAAAGTGAAAAAGCCTGCTGGGGTTAACGGATGACCAGGTGAGTGTTTTATGAAGCGGCATCAATACTGGAGGAAAACCCAGATGCTTTCCGCAATTTAATTTGGTAAATAATCTGCAGCTGATGCTAGAAATTGTATTTTCTATTTTATGTCCTAACTATTCCTGAACTGTTTTTTTTTTTTTATAATAGATTTATACGTCTAACTGTAAAATGACATAAAGCTTGAATTGAACCTGTTTGATGTGGAGAGCATTTTGTCACGTCATTCCTGTGGCTTTCCTGTACTTAGATGATCGCTGCAAACGTGTTGTCCAAAGAAGAGTTCCCAGATTTCGACGACGAGACGGGAATCCTCCCTAAGGTGGACGATGAAGAGGGTAACAGAATTTTTTTTATTCCTTCATTCTCATACAATAAATATACTATCAGATTTTTTTTTATTTTTTTAATCTAAGCTAATTATTATTATTTTTCTCATCTAACTAAAAAAAGTTTTCATTTCCTTCCTACTTTAGAGAGAGAAAAAAATTCTGGTTCCCATAATCACAGTTAGCACGAGAAGAGAACTGAATGCATTTCTAGGCACATCATTTGTTGTTATTACTTCCAGGTTATCCCCTAAATTACTAGCACATCATCTAATGCTTCTGAATTAATTTGCTAGAATTGTAGCATATTCGAACTCAACAAAACAATGTTTTCAAGTACTTTATGTGACTTTCCTGACACCGTCGACAGATGAGGACCTGGAGATCGAGCTTGTTGAAGAGGAACCACCGTTTTTGAGGGGACACACCAAACAGAGCATGGACATGAGCCCCGTCAAGATCGTCAAGGTACTTATCGTTCAGCATGGGTCGTCTTTTTATTCGCTCAACAAATGAAGAGCTCATTTACTGCCCATTTCGTGCAGTTTGTGACGTGGCGTTTCCTCAGCACACTTATGTTTGGATTTATCGGGTATTCTTCTCTGCTCCCAGAATCCAGACGGCTCACTGTCGCAGGCGGCCATGATGCAAAGCGCTCTGGCTAAGGAGAGGCGGGAGCTAAAGCAGGCGGCTCGAGAGGCAGAGATGGACTCCATCCCCATGGGGCTGAACAAACACTGGGTCGACCCGCTGCCAGACGGTTAGGAATCCCTCAGATATCCACGTTAAGCCACTTCTAGGATGCACAGATTGTTACTGAAGTCCCCTTTAAATTAGAACTTAAAGGACAAGATTACTATAAGGTTTTTGGAAGTAGATATTCTTTGGGTTTGTTAGTTTTCGGAGAGATTTCTTTCTTGTTGTGCAGGAAATGCCTGTCTAACTTCCTGCAGCCCCTATTTGGTTCCCGTACATTGCAGTTTGTTTCTGTTTATCGTCCCTTTTGTGACCCTTTTGAGCCAGCTGGGATCCGTCTGGTGTGTCTTGGTTTTAGTTGCCGTGTTTAAAGTTGTCTGTAACAAACGCATAAATCTTCTCCCGCAGTGGACGGCAGGCAGATTGCTGCTAACATGAGGGGAATCGGAATGATGCCCAATGACATTCCAGAATGGAAGAAACATGCTTTTGGAGGGAACAAGGCCTCGTACGGAAAGAAGACCCAGTTGTCCATCTTGGAGCAGAGGGAGAGTCTGCCCATCTATAAACTAAAGGAGCAGCTCATTCAGGTGCTTATAGAGACAAAATAACCAGAATGTTGGTTTCTGATCTCAGTGTCTTTCTCTACAGCTCTGGTTTAACTGTAACAGTTTTAAGATGATTGCTACTGTTGCAAATGTTTTCACAAAAAGCTTCATATCCATCTTCTGTTTTTCTTTTTTCTTTTTTTTTCATCTCAAAGGAAAGTGACATTAAGCAGCAGAGTGGTCTTTGTTCTGTCCAGTAACGCCAGGCTTCCCTAACAGGCTCCATCATTATATTTAAACTTTAAGTAATGGGCCATATCTAATAAAATAGATCTATTCATTCTGATATTACTGTCATCCAGAGTCAAAATCAGTCGAGATATGACCTCCAGTCGCACAGGACCGTGTTGTCTGGACTGGTGGGCGGATTGGCGGCCCGGGCTCAACAGCCGGTCCGAGAATGAATTGAGTTTTGGATCCGATCCCGATATCGGATCCAATCTGCTCCGTGTTTTTTCTTCCCGTGAGCGGTCGTTAATAATCTCTCAGAGCAGAGAGGATTTCAGTAAACTTTGGTTCAGACGTTTCCAGAACCAAAAAGTTCCACCACAGCAAAAAAAAAAATTGGAAACTGAAATTCCTTCTAATCTACTTTCATCCTTGCATGAATGAATCTTAGACTATTGTAGAAAATAAGAGTTCAGAAATTCTTTTGTTATTAGACACTTTGCTATTTATGTGTCCAATAACAAAAGAATATTTAAGATTTTGTAACATACGGACACAATGAGTTTTACAAATACTTTGTAGAGAATAATTTCCTTTTTAAATGGCTACTTACGTCCCTGTTCTTACTCTGAATTTTTTTTTTCCAGCACCTAATTGACACTGAATAGTATTTACTTCTTCACCTTCTTGATTCAGCAACAACATCTAGTGCTGTTGTCTGTTTGACCTAGTAGTACTTAAATGGGTTAGCCGGACTAATCAAGCTCTTAACTGGATGATTTGGGTCCATTTCCACTTGCTGGGTTTGTTTCGGTTCTTTGGTTGAACATAAAACCAGCTGGGATTCCCGTGACATCTCCTCCGTGTCGCTCCGGCGCAGGCTGTTCACGACAACCAGATCCTGATCGTCATCGGAGAGACGGGCTCCGGGAAGACCACCCAGATCACTCAGTACCTGGCGGAGGCGGGTTACACCACCCGGGGCAAAATCGGCTGTACGCAGCCGCGACGTGTCGCCGCCATGTCGGTGGCCAAGCGAGTCTCTGAGGAGTACGGTTGCTGTCTGGGACAGGAGGTAACTTGCTGCTCCTACAGTACATGTTTCTCATTATGCTGTAGGCATCTCTGGCTTAATATCCAGAGGTTCTATTTGCTTTCTGCAGGTGGGTTACACCATCCGATTCGAGGACTGCACCAGCCCTGAGACGGTGATCAAGTACATGACAGACGGTATGCTGCTGAGGGAGTGTTTGATCGACTCCGAGTTGGGCCAGTACGCCATAATCATGCTGGACGAAGCTCACGAGAGAACCATCCACACTGATGTGCTGTTCGGTCTCCTCAAGAAGGTAAACTGCCCGGAGAGAACGGTTCTTTAAGGTTTCTTTCTAGGTGGAAGCCTTTGATTCTGATTATTTTGTTTCACTTTAGACGGTGCAGAAGCGCACAGACATGAAGCTGATCGTAACCTCGGCCACGCTGGACGCCGTGAAGTTCTCCCAGTATTTCTACGAGGCCCCCATCTTCACCATCCCGGGCAGAACGTATCCAGTGGAGGTTCTTTACACCAAAGAACCTGAGACGGACTACCTGGACGCCAGCCTCATCACCGTCATGCAGATCCATCTGACCGAGCCTCCAGGTACGAGAGAGAGCGAGGGGAAGAACTCGCTGGCGCCGTTTTCATATCACACTGTAAACGTTGTTGTTGTGCATCCTCTTTCTGCGCAGGCGACATCCTGGTCTTTTTAACCGGTCAGGAAGAGATCGACACCGCCTGTGAGATTCTCTACGAGAGGATGAAGTCTCTTGGACCCGATGTCCCTGAACTCATCATTCTCCCTGTGTATTCTGCTCTGCCCAGCGAGATGCAGACCAGAATCTTTGACCCGGCTCCCCCAGGAAGCAGAAAGGTACCTTTAAAAAAAACAACAAAAAAAACCCACGGATGGTTATTTAAATATATACATAAGAGCTTATGATAGCATTTGCAGATGTTTATTTTCACTTTTGCAAAAATAATCCTGAAATGTACTCTTTCTGTCTTTCTCGACATGAATGTTTCATTTTGAGGTTGTCTGATCATTTCTATTCTTTCTTAATTAGGACAAAGATGCGCTATTTATTTGTTCTAATGAAATTGTGTTTTTTAAAGTAAAAATATCGAATGAACAAAGTTTAAATAGTTTTACAAACTCATGTTGAGCTAAAACTTTTTGTTTTGTCACATTAGACACAAACTTCAATATATTTTACTTGGATTTTTTGTGACAAAAAAAAACAACAACTTAACATCTGACTACTGAACTTGTTGCACATTTTTCTTCTCTAATGAGCTGACTTGAACTTGAGACATTTAAATCGGAGTGATTCATAGTTTAGAGTTAAGTGGTTTAACAAAGAGAAGAAAAAAAAAAAAAGTGAACTGACTGTTTTCCGTCTGATCCTAAAATGGAAATGCATGAAATGGGAACCAAGGAAAAATCGAGTAAATTAACGGCCAACTTAAGACGTTAAGTCGTTGCACGGCATTTGCATACTGTTTCTTTATAGAATCCGTTCCGAATAAATCCCCCACTTCTTCAGGTTGTCATTGCCACCAACATCGCGGAGACCTCTCTGACCATCGACGGGATCTACTACGTGGTGGACCCGGGCTTCGTCAAGCAGAAGGTCTACAACTCCAAGACCGGCATCGATCAGCTGGTGGTGACTCCCATCTCCCAGGTGAGAGCCGGCTTTGGATTTTTCTGGACGAGCGCGCACGTGAGGTTTTCTGATTGCCGTCGTTCAGGACGCTGAAGCCAAACCTCGTTCGATCCGTCTCCCTCTCAGGCCCAGGCCAAGCAGAGGGCGGGGCGCGCCGGCAGGACGGGTCCTGGGAAATGTTACAGGCTGTACACGGAGAGAGCCTATAGAGACGAGATGTTGACCACCAACGTTCCTGAGATCCAGAGGACTAACTTGGCCAGCACTGTGCTGTCGCTAAAGGTTAAACAAAGTCTTTATTTTACACCGATCACATCTTAATAAACACCCATTTATTATTAGCTGAGTTTTGATCTTTCGGCCGCATTTCTTTTTCCTCCGTCAGGCTATGGGCATCAACGACCTCCTCTCCTTTGACTTCATGGATGCTCCTCCCATGGAGACTCTGATCACAGCCATGGAGCAGCTTTACACTCTAGGAGCTCTGGATGACGAGGGCTTGCTCACACGCCTGGGTAGAAGGGTGAGGACGCCAACACACTCCTGTCCCTCCGAACATTTAAAGTGCTGTTTGTTTAAATGAAACATTGGCGCCACATTGCCATCTTCCAGATGGCGGAGTTTCCTCTGGAGCCCATGCTGTGCAAGATGCTGATCATGTCCGTCCACCTGGGCTGCAGTGAAGAGATGCTGACCATTGTTTCGATGTTGTCTGTTCAGAACGTCTTCTACAGGCCCAAGGTACAGTACCCTCACACTTAAAACATTTGGGATGTGAGTTCAGCCCTTTTTTTTTTCTCCCCATATTGAGATTCTGAAAAAAAAAAAAAAAAATGCTCAGGAGGAAATAATTAATACTTTGCAAACCCGTAAGTGAATCCTTTTGTTGACCCTTCTCTTACACCCATTACATCGTCTAGTTTTCCATGTGAAATATTTGAACCCAGTTAACCCAATAAAGATTTTCCTGACTGCAGGACAAGCAGGCCCTGGCTGACCAGAAGAAGGCTAAGTTCCACCAGCCTGAGGGCGACCACCTCACTCTGCTGGCCGTTTACAACTCCTGGAAGAACAACAAGTTCTCCAACCCCTGGTGCTACGAGAACTTCATCCAGGCTCGCTCCCTGCGCCGAGCCCAGGATATTCGCAAACAGATGCTGGGGATTATGGACAGGTTCGGTTTGCCTTCGCTGTCAAGTGGTAGAATGCGGAGTCGTACGATTGGGAGTTTTATCGAACGTCTTTCTCCTCCTCCAGACATAAACTGGACGTGGTGTCTTGCGGCAAAGCCACGGTGCGGGTCCAGAAGGCCATCTGCAGCGGTTTCTTCAGGAACGCTGCCAAGAAGGATCCCCAGGAGGGCTACAGGACCCTCATAGACCAGCAAGTTGTTTACATCCACCCCTCAAGTGCCCTGTTCAACAGACAGCCTGAATGGTACGACCGCATCTTAGATCTCTGTAGAAACAAAGTGTCCATTTATGCTAATGTCAATTAGCATAATTTAGATCTTTTTGTTATCAGCATCTCTGCAGGTCTTTCTAAGTTTATTTTTTTTCATCTACATTATGAACACTCAGGGTAAAAAACGCAACACATGGACGGGAACCAGGACCGACTCTAGCCACTTTGGCACCCTAGGAAAGATTTTATTTGCCGCCCCCCCCCAAAATTATTTCACCAATTTACATATGTATATTAATTTTTAGTTTAGGAAAAAAAAAATCAATCAAACATAAGTTAAAAATACATTGAAAATACTGTGATTAGTTAGATGTATGAAGGAACCTTCCTCACCTGTGAAGGAGCGGGAGCTAAGTAAAGTATCATTATTATTAACGCAGTACTGCATATTCTTTTTTATCCAGCTAACTTGAGTAGAATCTTTAATATTAGGAAATTACATTATTGCCTGTAATTTTTAAAAAGTATAGTTAGTGTTTTTTATTTCCTTTCCTCATTTATGGAGTCTCCAGTGCCTGGTGTTTACCTGTACTGCCTCTGCCAAGGGTTGGCCCTGGTTGGAAGACACTGCCACTTAGGTTTATTGGCAAAATATAGAAACTTACAGTTGTAATAAAACATCAACAAGTTACATGACTCAACACGAGTAGATGGCAGTGGTTAATAACTTCCTCTTTCTGCCACTAGGTGGCATCACCATAGTTCCTATGACTCTAAACTTGATTCTGTACTTCCAGTAAGTTATTAAGGAACATTGAGGGCCTTTTTCTTTCCTTGTTTGGCAGTCCTCTATGTGTCTATAAATGTCTTGGACAATCCTCTCGACTTTTAGTCGTTTCTGAAATGTCTCCATGTGTTTTAGAGTCCTCTCAAGCATACTTGATGCAACAATGAAGACCTTTATTGGTTGCATCAGGTGTGTGTGAGACCAAAGAAAATGAGCAAAAGGTTGCCGTGGTGAAGGATTCTTCTCAGGGGAGGGAGGGAAATCACGCTGAGTCAGCAGCACTCGCTGAAAGTAGGATTATGAGCTGAACTAAGAAAAACTTCTGTTATATTTATTCAGCTGTCTTAAGCAGATCTTGTGTAGTTTTGCCTTGCAAAATCGCTAATAAATCTAATTTGCCGTGGGTTCTGAATAACTCTAGGTGCATTTGTATATGCCCGATGGAAAGGGGCTACATTTATAAGAAAATGTTTTGTTTTGTTAACATGTTTAAACATCCAGAGAACAGCGATGAAAGGTCCCTTTAAAACAGAAAACAAATTGCATTTAAAGGTGTCGGTGTCTAACACCCTGCCTGTTTTTTCCCTCGCAGGGTCGTGTACCATGAGCTGGTGCTGACCACCAAGGAGTACATGAGGGAGGTGACCACCATCGATCCGCGCTGGCTCGTAGAATTCGCGCCCGCCTTCTTCAAAGTCTCTGATCCCACTCGCCTCAGCAAGCAGAAGAAGCAGCAGCGCCTCGAGCCGCTGTACAATCGATACGAGGAGCCGAACGCCTGGAGAATCTCGCGCGCCTTCAGACGCCGCTGAGCCGTGTGACGTCGCAAATCCGAAGCATGGATTTTGTTTCAGGACTGTGGAGGTGTGCCAGGATTGGACAAGCACTGATGGGTTTAGGGTTCCCTGTCACAAGTCAGCTTTCAGTTGTGGTTTGTATTTTCTTTTATTTTCTTTTATTATTTTTTTTTTTTACGTGTAAAAACTGTAAATTTTCTTTCTTTGACTCGAAAACTTTCAATGATTTAAATTTAGTCAAAAATGTTCATGTCATGTCAGAAAACATTGTTTTTTTTTTTTATTTGTTAAAGAAACAAAGCAGCAATTAGAAAACTTTTTTGTTTTGCAAGTAGTTCAAAAGTCTTTACTACGGATATATTCCAAAACTATGACCTATTTATTTTTACTCTGTAAACTGTTGAGTCCAAACAATCTCCTGATGCAAATCGAGTTTGGCATTTTATCTTCAATGTGATTAGCTCTTATTTTTCAAAACAAGAAGACGGTCAAATGTTGTGACATGTTGTATGATAATTGCGGGAAATATCTTCATCAGTGTATGGATGACTGTAAAACCAATGACTTCCTCCCCACCCCCATTGTACGGAGAAAATTTAAAAAGTCTATCTGATTTTGTCATAACGTAATAAAAGTGGAATTTCAGTAAGAAATAAGTGCATCAAAATATGAACATTTGGTTTTTCTAGTTTGTCAGAATATCTCAAATGATTACCAGACTTGATTCTCTGCAACATATTTTATCTTTTTAATTGGTACTTTTGAAACTAATTAGGTCAGTAGAGACATGTTCTACATTTTTATTAAAATGAACAAAAACCATTTAAACTCCTTGCGTTGCTTATTCCTTGTCTAATTCCTTCTATGTAATTACAAACGTATTAATGTCTCAGACCATTACGAAGTAGTGCGCAACTATGAAGTGGAAGAAAAAAATTCGAGAACGGTTTTATATGGATTTAGGTCTACACTTTGACTAGGCCATAATATCCTTTGGTCTTAACCGTCATCATCTTATTGGATGGTAAAGCCAGTCTTAATCTTCCTGCAGCCTTTTATAATTTTTTTTTTTTTTTTACCAATCTTTCATTTTTGACTTCATCTATTATCCAATCAACACTTGATTAGCTTCCCTGTCCTTGGTGGAAATAAAAGCATCACCACATTATGATGACACCACCACCATGTTTAACTGTGGAGATTGTATTCAAGGTGGAACACGAAGGTAAGTACATGCCAACATACATTTTTACTTTTCTCTTTACTGACTAGATGACTTCTGAAGTGTCAGTTTCGTTTATCAGGAGGTTGGATACAATTTCCACTTCGCAATCATGTTACTTTGTGTTCGTCTGTCACACAAAATCCTGATGCTGTAGAAACGACACAAACTGAACCCTGTTCCTGTTACTAGTTATATATTTTATATTTTATATATTTTAGCGATTTAGTGTCAGGAATCCCAAATTAGGTGATGAAAAACTGAAATCGGTCTCCTAATTTGTGGAGAAACAACCACAAAGATCTACATTTAAAAGCTAAAGTGGTTAAGATGAGTGTAAGTTTGGTCATCAAGGGCTAAACCTGTTCTAATTAAGGTTTTTTATTTTTTTTATCATGATATACGGAAAAATAACTGTTTCAAATTCTTCCCTTTCAACGGTACTCGGTGGGGGTAAACAACTAGCCAAAGTTTTAAGAGCCCAATTTGCTGCTCGGAGCCTTTTTCTCGTCAGTCACAACCATCTCCGAAATGCTCTTCCAGCATCAGCGTCGCACGCTCAAATCTTTTCGTCTCATCTGCCACTTCCAGCTGTAAAGTCATTAAAAAAGCTAAACTAATCTATTGTATCCGATATTTAATAGTCGAGATGAGTTTTATTTTACTGGATTTCCTGCAGTGGGCCTGTTCCAACGTTACCATGTCACAGCTGGAGATGATTATCAGACAGTTAACACAGATATGACTCAGTCTTTATATACCCCAGGGGAAGTTCCCTCCACTCCATGGTTGCCATCTGACTCATAGTTTGACTTTTGCAAAATCCTGTTGGTAAGTGAATTATTCCTGATGGAGCGGAATGGAAAACACTGCAGGCCACCGCTGGAACCTAAGGTTGGTCCGTTTTGTTGTTGCCGTCATGTACAGAGGAAGACGGGGATGTTTGTCAAAGGGAATCTTTTTGATTTTTGTGAGGGGTGGGGAAAAAAGTTTGTTTTAATAGACGAAACTAGACATTTTTGAAGTTGGTGAAAGTAACGGCACCGCTAGTTTTTGTCAGCCTTCACGCTCTGCACTTGAATTCGGTGCCTCTCCGCTCTTCCTTCGGACTCTGGAACCTTCACAATCCTTAAAAAGGCCGTTATTCCTGCTGCTTGCGTTCATTTTTATAGCCGCTGTTTTTCAACAAGCATGGATGTAGCGCTTTCTGAACTGCCAGCTTCTTCAGCTTCTTTGTTGCTTCCCCTCCTTTTAGAGCGAATATGAGTTTCTGTTTTTGAACTGAACTAAAATATAGTTTTCTCAGAAATTCTATGTTTTTTTTTTTGTTTTTTTTTTTTTGAGAAAGAGCTGTAAGCTTCAGGGAGATGAAACCTAAAAGAAATTTCTGTACCCACAGTGACCAGCAGGTGGTGGGTCACCTCCGCCTATAGGTAATGAGCACACTTTGACCCCAGAGTCAAAGTGTGCCAGATTAATTGGTGGACATTCAGGTTTTGGTAGGCTTTCCACTTAATTTTCAGACGATGAATAGAACAGTGCTCTCTGTGAGATGTTTGAAGCTTGGATTAATATTTGATAACCTATAGCCCTGGATTATTTTTTTCCCCACACTTCTGTTGTGTTCCTTGGTCTTCTTGTTGCTGTTTGTGCTCTGAAGTTCTCTAAAAAAACAAACAAACAAACACTAATCCTACAAAGAACAGCTGGATTTATGCCGTGATTTAGTCACAAGTGAACTCTACGTATGGATTCGGTGACTTAAAAATGCATTTCATTTTATTCGGAGCCTTAGGCGTAAAAGTGTTGAATACAAGGGCACAACACACTTAAAATGTTTTATTTGTAGAAAAAAAAAAGTGAGGAAATGTTATATTTTCCTTCCACTCACTTTCCACGACTTTGTATTGCTTTATCACACAAAACTTCAAATAATTTGTATTAAAGTTTGTGGTTGGAATGTGACAGCCTGCGGAAAAGATCAAGCAGTACACCAGTGTCTCAGTAAACGTGCTGCATGAATATTAAATTCAGTTTTTTTTAATGAAATACTGAAAAATACAATAGATGCGTTCATAAATAGAGGTAACATTCTTTAATCGTTTAATGAGACACAATTGCAAATCTTTGGCCCACAAACTGAATCTTTTCAGGGAGGTCTGCAATCAAAAGTAATTTTAAGATTTACCTAATTTATTTAGACAAATTTTTAGGTAGATTTTTCTCTCTAATTTATAAGCATTTGTGGTGAATGTTTAGGACTGACCAGCAGCAGGCAATCTTCAGCATATATTTCTGAAGGTTTCTTCTTCCGAATCGACAGTCCAGATAGAGGAGGCTGACATGTATTTCACTACCAGGAGTTTTTATAGGTTCCAACAGGCACATGTGGCCATTTACAGCAGAATCTTTAAAAATGTCTGGAACATGTTTTTGCTTTCTAACTTCTGGTTCTGCTACCCCCCCCATGTTTTAATCAAAATGTCAGGTTGTCCTTTGTTTACCCATTTATAATCCAAATCATCATCAGGAAACAAACCAAAAACAAACAAACAAACAAAAAAAACAGTCTGGACTCAAATTTGAGGGGTATTATTATGAGTATTTATTATTAAGCAATCTCTTGAACCATGTTAATGTTTAAGTATTGAATAGGCCTCAGATGTGGGAGGAATGCAGCTTTTAAAAACAAAAGAAAAGAAAAGAAAACAAAACAAAAATCCCTAATGAGATTAATTTAAACAAAAAACACCATAGCCTTATATACAAGTGGATGGGTGGGCAAATGTGCAAGAGTTGCATGGTTGGGGCTTCAGGGTGTGCATGATGATGATGAGTTGGTACAACAGAAGGACTTTCTGAAGGTGGGTGTAGAAGGAAATGCGGGTGGGCTGGCTTTAGTACATGTAGCCTTTGGAGTAGGGCTGGTGGGCCATGTTTTGGGGGGCTTGTTCCGGGGTGTAGGGCACTCCCTCGTCCAGGTGCGACAGCGGCACCGTGTCCTCCTCGTTGACGTAGCGCTCGAACTCGGCCTTTAGGCTCGGCCGCTGATTGTCAGGAAAGGCCAGGGAGATGAGCGCCTCGGGCTCACACACAAATTTGTAAACATAACGCTCCCCCGCCACCTGGAGAGAGAGAGAAAACGCAAATGAGATTGTATGATGGGGGGGCGGGGGGGATAAATGCTCCGTTAATGTGAGCAGCATAGAATAAAACAGAAAGGCTTTGTGAGGAGGTAATGCAATAGCACCACACAAAGTGGTAGATAATAGTAGTGTCGAAGGAATATTACATGAGATTTTCACTATTTATTTATTTATTTTTTTTACAAATTAAAATGAAATCCAACAAGGTCCATTCATATTGAGATGCACCACGAATTTGTAGCATCACCTTTCATTGCAATTAAGCCGTATGTATTTTACAGTAAGTCTTTTGAGCCTCCTTTGGTCTAGTCTACCATGTATTTGTAGGTTTGCAGCAGCATCGCACTCTTTAATTTTTTTTTCTTTTTAGATTACGAAACAAACATTGGTTTGTGGGATATTCACACAGATGCTGTTTTATAACTTAGCCGTCTCATAAATTTCTCCACGACTTCCTCCTTGACCTCTGAGGTACTTCACAGAACAGGTAGATTTATGCAGAAATGTAATTACACACATGTGAACATATGAACAGCTTGCTTTCTTATGGGGCCTGGTTTGCACTGGATCTAAATTTAGGCGTATTCGAGACTTGAGTGCTGAATTTGTATGAATGCCACACCTTTTAGTTTTTTAATTTCTGACGGAATGCATCACCATCCCCACTTCGCAATCATGCGCTGTTATGCGCTACTCTGACACATAAAATCCACTGACGTTTGTCATTATAATGTGGAATAATTTTAAAGGTTATGAAAGCTTCTTGCATTCCCTGTTAGCGAGTGTGTTTTTTTTTTTTTTTTTTTTTTTTTTACCTTTTGCATGATTCCCTTTTCGTAGTAATAGCGCAGAGAACGACTAAGCTTGTCATAGTTCATGGCTGGACGGTTCTTCTGCATGCCCCACAGTCTGGCAACCTGGGGAAAAGAAAAGTCAGTCATCCACTTTCCAGTTTTCTTTCCGTCAACGTTCATAAATCACAGGTGTAATTCAACACTATGACCACTAAGGGCCCCCAGTGGCAAACCAAACTCCTGTCTGGTCTTCAAGTTCAACTGCGTCAACAACCCAAGGCTGGGGCGAGTCCCCACATGTGGATTCACTTCCTTTTTATGTAACCCATTACCACTTGAATGCAACCAGAGTCCCGCAGTGTTTCGCAGTGAAAAGGGGAGCAATGGCTGTCAATGAACAGCTGTGAAACATTGCTAAAGTCTTAAATTAAACTCTCAGCTGAGCTGGTAGAAGGACACGCAGGAGAGAGGGAGACAAACACTTCAGAGGAATCATGAGGGACGGGGGGAGGTGGGGGAGGGAGGACGCTCTAAGAGTCCCAACTGAAGAAGACGAGTTTCATCACCCAGCTGCCCCATTTGATCTCTGAGTACGCTCTCAGGCCTAATTGCTCCTGTAAAACTCTTAGCCCATTCATTTTTAATGTACAGTAAAGAGATAATGGAAAACACAATATGGACCTGTCTGTCTTAAAAAAAAGAAAGAAAAAAGAAAGAAAGAAAGAAACTACCTAAATGGACCAATCAAACTGCAGACTTAAACATTGTGTAAATGTCTNAATCAAACTGCAGACTTAAACATTGTGTAAATGTCTCAGGTGAGAGAGATTGGGGGTGGTTGCCCTTTGTTTATCAATTCATTGTGTTTCATGTTGGTGAATAATAAATGGGTGGAGGAGGGGCTGGTGGGGGATCAGAGTCGGTGAGGGAAGGTGGACTCATGCCACTCTGAACAGTTGGAATCGGGATTAAAAAAAAAAGTAGAGAAGAGCTAATCCCAAAATAACTCCTCTGCTCTGCTCATATCTCTGTTGTACATTAGTCATGAATGCCATTAACTCGATCTGTGAACAGAGTGCTGTACAGTAATGGGCCTGAAACTGAACGCCTCAATTATTCATCTCTTTCTGCAAACATAAGCGAACCCGTATTAATTCAAATCTGAAGATTTAAGCAGCTACAGTATTGAGCGCAACGATTTAAACACTCCTAGCATTTTACATATGTCAAGTCCAATGGAAACCTTGGACAAACCTTTAGAAAGTGCGGGAGTAGGGGAGGGGTGGGGGACTACTGAGCAAGACCATCCAGGTTCACAAGAAAGCCCGACTGCTTGAAAGAAGAATAAACAGAAATGACAAATGACTTGAAACTTTTCCAGAAGGCTTTATGTCGGTCTTGCGACGAGCTGCCATCAACAGCTAGTTGGTCTTTGCTGACTGCCACAATACAAGTGGAGAGTCTGTACATCCACTTTTCCCCACATGCTTTCTTTATTTCTGCTGATTATGAACCCAGATGCAGATTTGCTCTTAAAACAGCTTCACCATGTAAATAGCATCTCTATATGTGCTGACTCAGTTTGCCTACATTAAAATGAGGGATTATGGATTGAGGGAATGTCCATTGAAATGTATGCAAATTACAGCGCCAGCAAATAGCTTTTCTTTCTCAAAGACCACAACCGTTTATGTTGGATTGCACAGGAAAAATACCATCTGCTGAAAGCAAAAAATAAATAAATAAATAAATAAATAAAAAACACCTTGTACGTAAAATTGATCAAAACAAAGTGATTAATTACATGTGATTTCCATTTTCCCTCTTTGCCTTGCTCTTATGTTATTCTATCTGTTTCCTCCTGTCATCCATAGCGAACGAGGTCTCCATATTCAAATGATATGGAGAAAAGTTTAATTAATATCTTTGTTTCTGTTTACTTAAAAGAAATTGGCAACTGATGAAGTTTGGGCCTCTTCTAGGAGACTCCTCAAAGTCCCTTTGAATTCTGGTAGTACGAGTAGCATATGGAACCATAGTTCCTGGCTTGTCCAACTTTGCATTTTTTGAGGTAAATTCAGAATTCAGATCTACCTCTTCTGGTTCAATGAGCTTGAACTCCATGCCGCGGCCCGTCCAGGCGATGAAATGGGAATTCCCCGGATCGTCCAGTAGGGCAACGAGGAATTGCCAGAGCTGCAAAGAGCCGCGTCGCTGGTAAGGCGTTCCCTCACGGAAGACACCGCCTGCTTCCTGCTTTACCTCGCCTGGACGTGAGGAACATAGAAAAAAAAAAAGCTTCAGTCTTAGGAGAAGAAGCCAGAAAGGACTCATTGTAGTCACACATTGGTGCTCTTATGATGCTTTAGGTGTCTCAGCTTCTCCACGTGATTCCCAGGCTTCTCACTTATTAAAAAAAAAAAAAAAGCCTCAGTGTCTAAAGTGAAAGTCGCTGTAAATAAATCAGTGAGCGGCAAAATGCATATGAGTAAACAAACTAAAACGGCGTGAATAATTTCGATATTGAAGTCCATAACACAATAAAATAAAAATTTAAATTCTAGAAACATTGACTGATTTTGGCTTCTGCTGAACAATCCAAAAAGCTCACTCTGAAGTAGCTCAAATCTTGGAGTAGATTTTCTGAATATTTTAGAAACAACACTAGTAATGAGAAAATTCACTACTATGTGATGATGTGTTCAGTTTCAATATTTAAAAATGTTATTCTTTTTTTCTTTTTCATGAATTATCTTTCCAACCACCATTTTTTTTTACTTTCATTGATAATGGATAGGATAATGGAAGTAGTTTAATGAGAGTGATTTTTTTTTATTCACCTAGTTAGACCAAAACAAAGCAAACGGTGTATTTGCTTTGCAGAAAGTGACCCTGACGAAGATCGAACTTGTCTGAAATATGACGGTCAATGTTAATTTTGTTTTTCACCGAATGCAAGAAGTTTGAACAAAAGTTAAGAGTTACTAAAAAGATCAAACATCAAATGGACCTATATGGATCATGAGAAAGTCTGAAATTCTTAGGATATTTTACTAATATTTTACATATGTTCCCAATGTAGGCAGTATTGGGAACATCTGTCGCTCTGATCTTACATACAGAGCGACAAATTGCTGTACTAAGACAGAATTTGACAAATGATCAGAAATGACTGGACAACATAAAACTAAATGTTGCATGGTTAAGAACTAGAAAAAAAAAAAAAAAAAACTGTTTTGAACGAAGCTGTGAGCAGGCTGACGTACCTATGTTCCAGTTTTGCTTCTCAGTTGTTTACCTGTTACTGGATATGTCGTACACAACTGTAGCAACATGAGAACTGTGGCTAAGTTACCGCCGTTGTCTCTCTCATAGAACTCGCACGCTTCACCGGTTCAGCCATCGCTGACACCTTGGGCTTTTCACTCAATCGCTTGTAGCGTCAACAAACAGCCACACCATGGGAAACTGCTCGTCTGTGTGACAGAGGAGCTCCGCATGATGAAACCAAATCCACTTAGTAAAGCTTTGGAGCGCACAAACCTGTTTACATCTCAGTCAGGGATCTCGGGTTTCTTTACAATGCAGACATAGAGATTGGAGTGACCTCATCTGAGGTGCCTGCTGCCCCCGAGCTGACAGCTCGTCTGTTGGGACTGAGGTGTGTGTAAATGTGCGGGAGTGAAGGGCGTGCGCTCACCTTCGAACTTCTCTGGGACAACGCGGGAGTCGTTCTCGAACAGATAGCCTGAGAGACAAGAGAGGAGCTGCGTCAGAGTTTCCAGCAGCACCCTGGATCTGAGAAGAACTCGACTGTGCAATCAGGACGTGTGCTAAACTTTAAATACTATCTCACAAAAAAATGCATTGACACTGGAATAACACTGAGGGGAAAGGTGAACGTTCTTCGCCCGACACGCTTTCAAAAGAGGAATGCACATTTTGTAGTTGAAGTAGGTTTTTTTTTTTTTTTGAGGCATTTAAGAAAGCTTTGATACGCCAAATTTGACCAAAAATGGTCCAACAAACAGTGGGAGCAAGGGGAGGGTCTGTTTTCCTTTTTTGCTGGGGAACTATTCTGCTTTTTCCAGGAGTTGTGTTTATTCAAGGATTCATGAGGCAGGGGCGAGCTTTGAGCCTCTGCCAATGGAAACATGAACACACCACTGGTTGGCCAATGGAAACATGGACACTGTTCACTGGTTACCCAATGACCACAGAGCTGTAATGAGTGAAGGTCCATAGTAGAAAGAAATGTAGAGGGGGACGATCGGCTACTTGAAGCTGTGACGCTTTTAGATTTTAAAATGGGAAAAATGTTTAAAGACGAAATGTAAAAAGTTTTCTTTTTTTTTGCAATAAAAGTCGATCAAGACAATGAGAAAAAAAATCACTGTTACCATCATTGCTGTGTTGGGGGTTTGGGTAACCCTCGGCGTGGTGGTACATGGAGGGACAACCAGGCACATCTGGGACACAAACAGAAAGAGCCACAGGTCAGTAACACAAGATGGATCTTATTTCACCCCCTCCTCCCTTGTTGTTGTTCTTAAACCTAAACTTAATTTTGATTATTTACGCCCAGGGGTTAAACACTGTAATGTGTAGTTTGAGGAGTTTCGCGGAGACTACATTCAGTATCACTGATAACCCCCCTCCCTCCAAAATAGAGCTGCGTTTCTCAGCTAAGACTGATGTGCTGCAAGAACAGAACATCCATTTGGTCTGATGTTAATAAATGTTCAATTCAAGGACAACATCTAAAAGTGTGGAAAGAAATCTCAATTGGACCCTTTTTATTTTGATACCACTAAGTAAATAAATAAATGCCGATGTTCTGTGACAGTCTTAGACTTTGTTAGAGAACACATACAACAAGTTTAAGGCAGATTTAGGATATAAAATAACATCCCAACAGCACTAATGATCTAATAGCACCAGGGGCATTCCTTCATCTGGGAGCATGGCTGAACTCCGAACCAAAGAAAACATGGCGGTCCACCTGAGCTGACATGCTGGACAAATGGAGAATTAATCATAGAAGCAGCCAAGAGGCTCATGGTTACTCTCGACGAGCTGCACAAATCTATAGCAATAGGAAAGCTATTAGTTGCGTAGTACAAAAGTCTAGCCTTTATGGAAGAGTGGAAAGCCATTGATTGAAAAAAAAAAAAAAGTCATAGGAGGATCTGTTTGGGGTTTGCCAAAAGCCATTTCAAGGACATAGCAAACATGTTAAAAACCTGATCTGGTTGGATGAGACCAAAGTGTACCTCTTTAGTTCAAATGCTATTTGAGGAATAAAATAAACACTGCACATCACCCTAACATAGCATCCCCATTATTAAACAAGGTAGTGGAAGTGACATGCCAGAGAGGATTTTCCTGTGCAAGGACAGGGAGTTGGGTGTTTAGACCAAAACATATTGGTGTTAGAATAGTTCAGTCAAAGTCCTAAATCCAAATGAGAATCTGTGTCAAGATTTGAAATTAATGTTTCATTCATGTTCTTCAGGAACATTCATTAATGTTCCTGAAGAACATGTGGGGTTTATTTCTTTGCAAAAGAAAGCAGCTATGCTAATCGAATTCAAATTTTGAATTGGGCAAGGGTACACTAGAAGTCAAGGTGTTGCAGAGAAGGGATTCAGTCTCAAAGACAGAGCTGAGTCAGATTTACATTACAAACATAAAACCAAATTGGACAAAATCATAGATCTGCAAATTTTATTTATTTATTTATTTTTTTTACAGATGTCTTTACAGATGTGCACAAGTTAGGAAAAATCATTAAACAGTAGTAAGTTGCAGTACCCGTTTGAGAAAGGGTGTGTGGTGTGTAATGCGCATATATTGTATAAACACCACTAGCATTGTGAGAACAAATTAATCATACATCATTTCGCTCTTGTTGCTGCCGTGGGTATGTTTAAACAAGGATCAGGACAAGAAAAGTAGCACTTTTTACCTGTCCCTGCACCTTGTCAGGGGACATCATCGATTGACTCAAAAAGCTGTATTTGCTACACAAAGCCATTGTGCCTCATTTCCTTTACCTGAGCTGCTCACCTTTGTGCGTGTGCTTTTCCTTTTCTGTACCTGTCTGTGCACACACAAAGACGATGAGTCAGTGGCTATTCTGTGTGTTTACTGGTATTCTTTTATTTCAGCTATCCGTCAAGTGCATCACCGAGAAAAGCAAGTGGATAACAACTGAAATGCACAGCCCTTTGACTGTGGCTCTCACTGGAGTGACTCACTCTGGGGGAATGCAGCTGCAGAACTGCGGTTGCGATAAGATGCCACTGGGGAAAATCAAGCCCTCCATTCCGGGGCAGCAACTTTGGATCATAGTGTAAATGATATGTCTGGCAACAACAGAGAGTGATGGGTAGATTAGGGTGTGAGCGAGAGCACCGGGGTTAATTGTGCACCGAGTGGAAAGGCCGTTTGTGTCTTTCAAGTGACACAAGGCAGCAGTGACGAAACACTGCAAAGACTCTGTTTTCAAAATGGAGAGCAAAGTGGTGGCATGTGTCCGTCTTTGTTTATAGTGTCCGGCCTTTATTTTCCATTTGCTTAAAAACCCAGCCTCATTGCTATTTTTTCCATTAAAAAGGATGACGTTAAAGCTTCAGGACGCATTGTTTTCCCCCTCCCGTTTAAACAGCACGTTAACAGCCCACATCAACAGCGACCCACGAAGCAGATGTCATTTATTTTTTTCTTTAAAGGTGCATCAATCTGGAGCCTTGAATGTTAATCACCCAGATAAGCTGGTGTCACAACGTGGCCTACTTTGCCGTGTATGGTGGCATGTTAAAAAAACAAAAAACAAACAAACAAAAAACAAAACATGTTCCACACGTCTAGATGTGGGAGAACGAAGGGGATTTTGTGGAACGTCAAGTCCCGTCACGCCTTTCGCGGCATGTTCGCCTTGTTTTTGGCGCGCTCCGCTTTTGCGTCGTGATCAGTGTTCACCTTTGTCAGAAAGGGTTGCCACGACACCACTAACTTGTGTTATTAGTTTTTCCGTGTTTAAGGACCAGCTCACAGTGTGGGGTAATGAAATTTAAATGCTGGCAAGAAAAAAAGAAAAAAAAAAAAGATCATGCTGTCAGTTTCACTTTACGTTTTAAGCATTCTGCCAAGGCATGCTCAGTAAATCTTTAGTGGTGCAGACAACATGAGATGAGGTAAAACTATTACTGGCTTATTTCTGTGATATTTCACTTGCAGTTGGATCAGTTCTGCTGCTGTGGTAGAAGTCTGGAAAATAAGGTCTGGCTTATTTGATGAAATGATACATTCTACTGTGTTGAATGCTTAGTAGGTGATGATTTAACAATATATTTCTGTGCCATGAAAACTAAAAGCAGAAGTATAATACAGCGATGGGGGTATTAACACACTAAAAACTCTGGGATAAAAAGTTTATTGTTTTATATATTTTCCAAACTAAGCAATGTTATGCACATGGGCTCCATATGTAAGGCAGATTGGAGTCACAACTGACTTCCTCTATAGTACCCATTTGTCTTGACAAGAAGGTAACAAAAAAAAAAAGAAATAAAATAAAAATGAAGATGTAACTGTATCGCAAGATGTTCACATTGTTGACCCTACTGATCACTTATCAGGCCAGTTGATCATTATTTAAATATAAATATTCGTAAATCATCTGATTCAATCAGGTTTGGGGTAGGGATGAAACTTTTAACCAGGACTTTCTGTTAAATTAGCGCTGAATAATGAAACTTTTGTGACACTGGACGCCGAAGTTTGTTAAATCTTCACCACACTCAAATCTCTCCACATAGCAGTTATCCACAAAAAAAAAACAAAAAAAAAACATCTTCCTGTAATTTCCTCTTCCCTCTGTCTTGAGACTGTGAACATTTGTCTCAAATGTGGTGATTTCAGCACAGCAGGAACACATTTTTTTTAACTTCACGATTCAGCTCATGTCAGTGCGGGCAATCTGCACCGAAAGGTTCCCAGTCAGCTAAGGAGAATCTTGAACGCAGGTGAACGAGGACAGAATGTGTGCCAAGTGTTGGATTTCTCAGGGAGAAGCGAGCCGATGAGCTCCCTGCCTGTGCAGCTCGTCGTTAAAGCGCCTGAGCCGGCTACCCCACCCCGTCCACCGCCCGCCCCACCTTCAGCATTGCCCTCCTTCCACACACACACACACACACACACCCTCTCCTGCAGGCCAGCCAGTGAGAGGTTTGAGTTACCGCCGGCACACTCATTTTTCCATTATGAGTTCATCTGCCTGCAGAAAAAGGAAGCCACTGCTGCAACCTGAAACCCTGGAGCACTCCGCGAGGGACTCTAGTCTTTCCAGTGCCCTCCATTTTCTCAATGAAATTCCTCTGCCTCTCTCTCTCACAGAGGGCGGAGAAAAGCTGCGGCCAAAAGAAGAAACTAAACTTTTTTTTTTTCTTTCCTTTTTTTTCTTGCTGCCGAGTGTCAGAGAGTTGAAAGGAGGAGTCTCGGAGGCTGAGAGGCAGTCGGCATTCATGGGGAAAAGTTTGTTTTCCTCTTGTACATTTTGTTCTCTAGTTAGCCACGCTCACCAGAGACCTTTCATCTCAATGCAAAAATAAACTTGGAAAAAGTGGCCAAAATATGGACTTACTCCACAAGAACATTCTTGTATTCACCAATATTGATTGATTTTATAGGGTCCACATTTAATTTTTTTCTTTATTTAAGAGAAAGAGAGAAAGAGAAAGCCATTTCGATTGCTGAATATTTCCTCGAAAACCGATGACGGCTTTAAAGTTTGCCTTTATTTGCTTGCAATTTGGTATTCCGTCAACAACACCGCTGTTCCTTATGGATAAGTAGTAAGAAGGCGATTGAAAGTTTGAAGAAGTTTTGGTGAAAGCCATACGGAAGAAAAATGTCAAAATCAATTTTCAAATATTGTCACAGATTCTTGAATTGAAGTTGGGACTTTGACCAGATCATTCTTAACACACAATGTCTCAAGTCTTTCTGTTTCACGCTGGGGATGACGGTGTGTTCATGGTGATGTGCAGTGTTAGTTTTCTGCTACACAAAGGGCTTCTGATGTAGGTACTAAACTTTACACGGTGGCTGCATCTGAACACGGCAATATATATTCCAAAAGCTAAACTAAAGTATGGAGACATCATCACTCACCAGGCTCATAGGTGTAGTCTGTGGGCTCCTGCTTAACCATCATGTGGGCTGGTGGAAACCTGTGTGGATGTGGCTGTGGATGTGAGTGCGGCTGTGGGTGGGGTCCGTGCCCCTGTCCGTGGCCCGGTCCTGCCATGTGAGCTGCTCGCTCATACATAGGGTCCAGGTATTCTTGTTTAAAGCTTTGCTGCAGGTATGGCACACAGGGGTCAGAGTGCTGCCGATGATACGCCGCACCACCACCGCCTCCGCCACCGCCGCCCCCTGGACCTCCACCGCCTCCCACGCCACATCCTCCAGTGCCATGTCCAGCTGGGGCAGACGGCATGCGCTGAAAGGCCTGCGCTGGTGGGGGGAACTGGGGGCACATAGGGTCTGCTGAAGTGCCCTGAAACCTGGAACTGGAAGATAAAAACGCGTTGTTCAACTTTTAGATCTTCCATCAGATCCTTTACTGGATCTATGTAACAAAACATGGAAAATTAAGTAAGTAAGTAAAAAATGCATTCCCCCCCCCTCTATAACCTGTTGTTGATGTGGTAATTGTTGCTGGGAAGGGGCTGGGACGTGGCAGCTGGGTTCAGGTAGCCAGCGTCGGGCCGTCCAGCTGCTGCAGGTTTCGGGGAGTAATGCTGCTGCATCGGGGACATGGGAGTCCCTGGACAGGAGCTCTTTGCTCCTCCCGCAGCCCTTTTCTGCTCATAGGCACTGTTGATAAAAACGACAGAAATTCATACAAGAATTCATGTCACAACAAGGAGCAATGTTTTTTTTTTTTTCTTTTTTTGCAGTCAATACAACAAACAGAGCTAATGGGAGATGGGTTAGCGCTCTTCTGTCAATAATGTGTGGTTTTAGATTTGTTGTATGCTCACCATTAGTAGGCCATTGTTCATGTCTAACCGTTACTGCACAGAAAGAGCAAACTGAGTTGCTGTTTGCTTCATTTATTTTGTTGATTTTTTATTTTTTATTTTTTTTTACTATTCAAGCAAACATTTACAGAGACAACCAATCATTGTTCTTTTAGGATCTTAATTACCCCGTTTCAACTTAAATGCTTCAGAAACTGGAAGAGTGTAGTTTTATATTCTTGGTGACACAGAAGGAAATTCTGGAAAAAAGAGGCAACATTTTTACATGAAATTTGATTATGTTCTGTTGGATAAAGGACACAGAAAATGTAAAGATTAAGATGCTTTGGTCTCATCTGCACCAAAGACAATATTCCCCTATTCCTATTGTTCATTCAGATGCTACTTTACAAGTTATGCTGCCACATTCTGTGTCAGAGAGGATATGTTTTTTTCTAGGCAACCTTTCTAAACAAGACATACGTGCACAGATTTTTCAATTTGTGCTGTTTTTTTTTGTTGTTTTTTTTTACTTTGGTGTGACTGTACAGACAAATTGGGGCTGTGGAGTTTGGGGTAGAACTTTTGATTTTTCTGCAATGTCTGTGGAAACTTCCACAGAGGATTTGCAGAACTTTCCAAGAATATTAGCACCTATATTAAATGTTTTCCACTTGTGAATAACTTCTCTCGCTGGAAAATGGTGGGCTTCAAATGATCTGAGAATGGCCTTAAAACTATTCCCAGAGTGACGGGCAGCAACATTTGCTTCCATAAGTCTATTTTCTGATGACTTTTCACACTGGCATTTTGGTAACACCCAAACTGCCAAGCACCTGCAGGGGGCTAGAGGTGCTCACTTTCCTTTTAAAATTTACAGAAGAAGCAAATCTGTGCTTGACTTTCCCAAAGAGGGCGCTGATGGTCATGGAAACTTCGGCTTTAATCTGCAAATCAAGGTGAAAAACCATGATACCTGGCATAAAGGCACTGCTCTCCGCTGGGGTAGCTGAAGGTTTGTTTGTGGCTACAGGACTGGCTGGGGTCAGAGCCAGGGCTCTGTGGTTCCTTTTTGATGGTGACTGGAGGACTGTGAAATGCCACTGCTACAAGAGACGATAAACAGAAAGCAGACACAGGGTTAGCTCATGCACATTAACAATAGACGTTTCTAGATTCTTTTGTGATTCAGCCCTGCCCCGATACTACTGTCGGTGAGCTTTGAGGCAAAAGGGTAATTCTCCTGCCTGAGCTGGAATGTCTTTTATGTGCCAGCAAAAAAGCAGAAAAAAAGAAAAAACAAAAACACTTAAGTGACTGTCAGTGGAAGCACAGGGCAGCAAACAGACACGTATAAGTACACAGTTACATAAACACGGACAAGGAAGCACACATGCTTGCACACGACCGCATTCCAGGAGCCTGGAGTGTCCTTGCCCACTTTTTATTTTTTTTCTCGTCCAGACACAACAGCAGCCAAAACTTCCTCTGTCGAAGTCGGAATGAAAGCTAAACAGGCGTGGAGGCCAGAAAGACGCCTGATTGCCGATGAAAGCAAACGTCACGTCTCTGTCAGAAGGGCACGTACAGAAAAATCTGTGGCTCAGCGTTTCTTTCTTGTTTGGGTCCAGATGTTAACCATCCCTTTGTCTCCGTGCATTGACAGATAATCTTACATAACCCGGTGAAGTCACATGCGGTCTAAAGGGTCCCCTCAAACGGCCACATATTGAACTGTCTGTCAAGCCCGACTGCTGGAGGCGACCTTTTGCCTCGACTGCCACAAAAACCACCCAAAGTGGAGCTTCAAACTGTGCAGAGGGCTCGTGTTTATTATGTGAGGGGAGGTTTTCACCCAGAGAACTGTACAGGATGTTTTTCTGGTCCCGACAGGGTAAACAGCAGCAGCTGTGCGCTTCCAGCTGGGGAAGGGAGGCACGCATTCGTGTGTGTGTGTGTGTGTGTGTGCGCGCGTGCGTGTGTGTGCGCTTGTCGGCTCATCTGTCTGCTGAATTAAGTGTGTGCGTACGTGTGTGTGTGTCTGCCGTGGGCGTGGATCTGACGGAACAGGCCACACTGAAAGCACAGCCCAGGTAATTACAAAGTAATGTCCTCCATTCACAAAAAAAGGAGAAAAAAAAACATCTGGCTCACTGAATGAAGCACAAAATGGCTGTGAGGTAGAAAGTGAGAAGAAAAGCAGGACAGAAGATTAAACGGTGCCTTGGAAAACTATTCACACCTCTTGGACTTTGTCCCCTCTTACATGTTACAGGGAATTTTGCGTGAGGCGACAAACATAAAACAGCATATCACTGCAAGGTGGAAAGGCAGTGTAAAAATAGAGTGATGTCATAAAACAACAAGTGAAGCAAAAAGTGATTTGATCCAGGTGGAACGAATACGAACAAAAGACAACCTCTGACAAATTTTCAGTTGCGTATGGTTCTTTTCCACTTCATAATGCTACTTTGCGGTAAACTGTTACATAAAATCCAAATAAAGCAGACTGACTTTGGTGGATGTAATGTGACAAACTGTAAAAAGGCTCAGGAGGTATGTTGTACTTTTTCAATCCAATATATCAACTATTGAGGTTTTTTTTTTTTTTTCTTATGTCAACTTCCCACAATTCATCATGCTAATTTATCATATTTCATTTTTAAATCACTTGTGCCACCCTAGATAAACCAATTCGTCAGAACAAGTGCGCTCTTACGTTCCTGTCATTTCACTTTGAGCGGTGCGCTTCGGACAGATCAAACATTTTCAATAAATAAACCGACAGCCGAGTGGCACTTCTCCTCGTCGCGACCTTCCTACTTTTTGCTCTGTAGTCACTCTCCCATGGCAGGCGGACAGGTGAGGAAGTGTTGGCTTTAGCCAGGGATCAACAGGATTAGAGAGCATTTACCCAGATTTCCCAGACAGACACGACGGGGATTCCTGCCTCCTCCAAATCTCCGGCACAGCGTCTGCCGGTGTGTTCACACAGAGGGTGGCACATGACTGCTGCTCTAATAATATGAGTGTGTTTGTCTGTTGACATTCCCCTCTTTTCTTCTCGGGCACGGTCATGAACTGCAAACAATCCTTAAAGGGAGTGTGCGCAACTTGACTCACGGCGCAGAGCAAACTAATACGACCGGGAGGGATGTTGCCCTTCATGTTGCCCTTCTCAGTTCTTGTTTAACCTGAAACACGTCAGACGGTACCAGAAATGTTTCCGTGTTTAAATTTTTTGTTTTTTTATTTTTTTGTGCAGCTTGGTTCCGGTTCAGTGAAGATATGTGTCATTTTAACTAAACAGAATATTTTTCTTTGCCCTACAGCCTTTTTCTACCACGTTTTTGAAGCTCAAATACCATGTTTTTTTTTTCATAATTCCCCAACAATTACAAAACATCAATGACCCAAACACAAATGTTTCCTCTTTGTATAACTGGTTTGATACTCATTTTTCAGTTCAAGGCTGCTTGTTTATGTCCTGACTCATCCCAACTTTCTGCTCTGGAAAAAGAGGCTGAACCCTCAGATTGCTTCAAACTGCAGCCATTTCTATAAAACCTCCATGTTAAACCATGAAGCTTCCAAGTATTGAATTTCTTGTAAGTGCAATTAACACTTTCACTAATATACAATTCAATAATTATATGTGGAATTTGATAAAATGATATGCATTTATTATTTCAAGTTACATTTCATAGTTCCTTTGTTACTTTTTGTCCAAAAAAATAATTTTAAATGATGTGATTGATCAAATATATGCTTACATCTGATTGGTTAACCTGCCTAGTATCCCGTCTTTCTATTTGTTATCATACAGCGTTAGCACTGGCCAGTGGCTTTGATGAGTAAGAGTGATAAAATACATTTATAATGTTCAGCGTGCCACACTAATATAATCTAATAAACCTTAAAATGAGTTAGATAAGCCCTGATAATGTTTTTTAGGACCAAAATACAGATTTTTGGAATAAAAACAAGTTTTGGTACATTTTAAAGCACATCTCTCTATATTCTCAGAGGTTCATGTGATACTATTCTCTCATTGACATTTTTGGACTGTTTCAACAAAACTCTTCCCACTGCTTGATCACATGTTGCCAGTGAAAACAGTGAAGCAGTTTTTAAATCCATGCTTACATTTCTGTCCTGTACATTGATGCTAGTATTGTTTTCTTTCTTTCTAAAAAAAAAAAAAAAAAAATTTAAAAGCTTGAAATAAAATAAGCTTGTAGCAACTATTTAGATAGCTTTCAGTATTTATAGAGCTCAGAGCAGGTTGAGGTTTAGGATATATATATATTTTTGTGTCCTTAAAAGACCACATTCTGCAGAACATCTCTGAAACTAAACATCTATAAAACCTAAAATCTCCCAATGAACAGTAACCTTGCAGCCAGATCCACGAATAGTTCTTAGAATAATACCAGGTCTGGTCTCCAGCAACTATTATAAACTGTCGTGCATGTTACAGTAAATATTCCTGTCTAAATGATGTCAGATTTGCGGCTGAAGTTTATAAAGTGCTGGCAGTCTTGTAAACAGATCCAGGCAAAGTTATGTTCTTCGGGTTTCCTTCTCTTCCTGCTTTTATTTTGGGGCAATATGACCTCCTATAGCAGTTTATTTCTTGACATGTTACATTACCCTTCCAAAGAGAGATCCTCATATTTCCACACACAAGGTTGAAGGGCCTCTGTGTGAGCTTACGCACTCCGAGCCCTGAGGTAGTGAAGGGTGTTTGGAAGTGCAAAGACAGATTCCAAACACAACGGTTGTTGCCCTCCAAAACGGACAATTTTGAAATAATACAGACAACGCGCTGTGTCACGAAGGTAGCGGCTTCCCCATCACCTCCTAAACCAATAAGGTCAGAGACCCCTCCTCACTCAAAGCCCGTCTTATCTCCACCTCCTTTATTTTGTGCTACTCTTTTTGGTGTCTCTTTCTGCACCCTGTTTTAATTCCTTCGTAGAGGAGTGACTCCCTAACTCCCCTCCCCAGCAACAAGCAAGGCTGAGATGGACGTTTACATATGTAAATGCTGGCTCTTGACAGGGGAGGATGCAGGGTGAAAGGTGATGGTCATGGTTGAGTGCTTTAGGAAGTAGATGGGTCATTACTCGGGTAGGACTCCCATTCAGTAGATACCTACCACAAACAGACTCCATGAACACGGATGCTCAACAAGCACCCCCTGCCACAAACACACACACACATGCACGCACGCACGCACACACACACACACACTCTTCTCTGTATAATGAGGCTCTAAACTGAGTCTTGCAAATGTGGTGTGAAAATATCCACTCAATCTGTAACATGTTGAATTGTTAAAATTTAAAAAAACAAAAACAGAATGATTCTAACCCTTTCCAATGTTTGTGTTTTAAAACAAGTGCGAATGAAAAGCTAAAACGTGTGTGCACATGGGCTCATTCCCATTTGTTTCGATGCCTCCAAATCAAATCCAATGCAAACAAACATCACCAGAAGTCTAACCCGGTCTAGTTTAAACTCAGCATAAATCCAGCCGTGGAAGACTCAGAGATTCACTGTAGGACATTAGAGAACAAACGGCAAGGAACACAGCAGAACAGTCAAAGTGAAGAAGTTTAAAGCAAGTTAGGTTACTAAACAAAACACCAAACCATGAACAACTTATAGAGCTGTGTTCAATTAATCAAATGAAAATGGGCATAATCTAGTTATATTTCCTGCCCATAATTTTCTACACTAGAATCACCTTGTTCTAGCCCACACACACACACACACACGCACGCACGCACGCACGCACACACGTTTATACATCGATGCACATATTGTTACGCAACATAGTTAAGTGTCTCGTCCACTCTTCCTGTTGAGCCACAGTCACCTACTAAGACACAACTTTTGTTTTCCATACTTCACTGCCACTCTTAGTTGCCAATCAGATATCATTCATTTTCACTCAGCCAGGTGATCTTTACAGAAAAGAGATAAAAAAAAGAAAGTCATAAGAAATCCGTTTATAGTTTGCAACAAGCCATGTAGCGGCCAGGTAGTGATCTACTTAGATGAGAGCAAAACTGAACTTATTTGCTTTCATGCAAGATGCTTTATGTGACCAAAAAATCCGGCTCTGAAAATAACCTTAAGAGCAGTTTTCTGACAGTAGATGGAAATGTGTATAAAGTTAGAAACAGGATAATACTGGAAGAAAACCTGTTACTGGATCCAAAAGACCTGAGACTGGGGCAGAGGTTCATAATGCAGCAGGACATAAAGCTAGAACTACAAAAAAATTTAAAAAAAATGGTTAAGATCATGTGCTAGAATGGTCCAGTCAAAGTCCAGACCAAAATTTTCAGTCTCACAATATGTGAAGTTGGTAGAGAGATACTTACAAATATCTTGGAGTGAATAGTGTCCCTATCAAGCATTAGTGGGGTAAATACAAATACAAGACTTTTCAGATTTCAAAAATATTTTAAAAACCATTCCTTTCACCTCACATTTGTGCACTACTTTGTGTTGCTCTATCACATGAAACCTCCAAAAAAAAAAAAATAAATAAAAAAAATACACAACGGTTTTGTGGTTGTAAAATGACTGAATATGAAACAACTCCATCTAATTCTGGATGGATTATTTCCTCCCTTTAAGGGCCTTCAGTATGCAGAAATCCAGCAAGCAGACACAGAGCGTCTGGAGAGTCTTACATTGGATGTTTATTTCCAGCTTGGCCAAGTCTTAAGCCCCTGGAACTCTGCAGCGCACGGCAGCCCCGCTCACAATCAATCATCGGAAGCAAGCATCAGTGTCAAACTAGGTGACAGGAACAAGCTAGAGTGCAGAGCATGCGACTGTGCAGTTAAAACCCCCCAACAAACACTCAGTAAGTCTGGTTAAACAAATAAGATTCAAGCTATCTCCAGATCTGGTTCTTATCTCACACGATGTGGCATTTTACACAGCCTGTGTGTGACATGGACACATGGGGTTGTTCCAGTTGGAGGGAGGTGAATAGAAAGGTAATAAAAATGAGACTCTGATTATAAAAAGGATGATGTTAAGTCATGGATGATGTTGCAAGTGGCATGTTTGTCTAGCTTAAAACATACAGGTTAGAGAAATGTTCGTCCTCTGATCTTAATAGTGCAAAAAGTAGGGGTTTCATTTGGATTGCTGGTTCAAAGTTCAAACCCCCGCTCCATCTGTCTCAGTTGGGCAAGTGTCTTGCTCAAGTACACAACAACTAAGTGACTGGTGGTGGTCAGAGAGCCCAGTGGTTCCAATGGCAGCCTCACTTCTTACGGACTGCCCCCGGGGGCAGCTGTGGCTACAGTGTGGCTTACACCATCAGTGTGCAAATGTGTGTTTAAAAGGGTAAATTACTGATTGCAGTAATTTTGCACTTTGGAGTCCTCAGACTTGATAAAGTGCGATACAAGTGCGGGTCATTTACCACGGGCAAATATTCAATGTGCTGCTTGGACCTCTGTAAATCACTTTGTGCTACACCTGAATGCATGAAAGGCGTCCTTAAAATAAACTGTGATTGGTTTCATTTTGAGGTGACAAGAAGTTGTGTAAGTCTGTGCTTGGAGTGCCAAATGAAAGATGTTTGAGGTGATTTCCTGCATGTACAAAATACAAAGATACGAGTTCTGACTCAGTCTTTGCATTTTGTAATTCTCAGCAAGTCCTTGGAGGATTTACTGGCACCTTTTGAATTGTTATCGTGCAGCACGGCCCAATGCTCCGGCTTCATTTATTTATTTATTTTACAAATGGTGTCACATTCTCTCCCCTCCTCCCCCAAGAACCAAACCGACCAGAACCTGCTGCAACAAAATATTCCCCAAACAATGACTCCTGCACCTCAACGCTTTGAAGTTGATATGAAGCTCTTCTTTTCTATATTTGGTTTATGCCAATCAAGTCCTCTGTTTTAGTGATGTGGGCCCATCTCACCAAAGAACATTAGACCACAGGCCCCGATCTTAGTCATTAATCTTTCTGATAAATTACACTATTTAATAGTAAATGTATTATTCAACATCACCACTTTTTACTTATGACACATCAGAGGTATATTGAGCAATAATCATGCTTACAGTATTGCTAAAATATTGCCTAGCTGCTGTGTAGAGTAGGCCAGTCAGACAAATGACTAACAGCTCAATCACAGATGTCAATAAGCACATGTTCTTTTCACGAGAATTCAAGAGCAGAAATTAGTCATATTTACACAGAGGTCCCAAGTTTGTAGCAAGTGCTAAATGATGTGTATCACTAGGGGAGGGGAGAGAGAAAGGAACTGAGGAAACGGTCTAATCCAGAGTATTTCAGCTGCAAAGGCCGACCAGCCAATCCACTGGCGCATGGAAACATGTGCCGGACATGTGTGCATGCTTCTCAGGTCACTGCACATTTAGAGAGACACGAACAGGCCGGGCAGCACTAACGAGCTCATCCTCGTCTCTGAGAGCCAGCAGGCTCGAGAGCCGCTTCAGTATCTATCTGGAGTGCTGGATCCATTAGTGTCTGCTCTATCTGATTTACGGATCGTCCACTCCCATCTGATAATGGTTCGGTCCCCTTGAATTTTTAAAGAATGGCTGTCAGATACATGCCAAACAAGCCTAACTGGATTGATGAAGAGTGCAGCGGTAACATCCAAGCAGACAACAGGCCCGAAGAGACGTGTTTTTGGGGTTATTGTTGACTGTTAAAAACAACCACGGGGCATTTCACTGCGTTACCAAACAGGATGTAGACGTGAATGACACTAATCCTGGGAAAGGGAGCTGAAGAATAAAATCTGCACACATCATAGTTTCACTTCCTTTTAATGAAGTCGAAACAGTGCGCAGTACTTTTTTTTTTTTTTTTTTCTTGAGAGGTGAGAACATTTCTTCCTCAACGAGAACGCTTCTGGTTTTTCTCAGAACGGTTCCTGCTCCTTAAACCGGGAAACTTCACCTCATTCCCGCTCTCCCTGGAGGTTCGAGGGAATTAAGATTTAACTGTACACGTTCTGCCATTTTATGTTGTCCCAGCTGTCCAATTCACTTTCAACTGTGCAGCGTTAGCTTTTTGTAAACGGCCGTTGGGTTGCTGTAAATCTCTCTACCCTGCTGCAGTTTAGTGGACCAGATACAACAGATCCTGTCCCAGGACACGTGCAGCGAGAGGGACGTCCCATCAAAGAGGAGGCCTGGATGTAATTAATCTGCCTCAATATTGACTCTTTGCTCTCAATCACTCAGCCCTCCCTCCCCCGAGTATATCTGTCCCCCTCTCTTAATGTTTAATGTAGCCATCGATTAGTCCCCACACTGTTACTGAAATGAAATGATGAACTGTGTACGCTTGTGTGCTACATGTGTCGAAAGGGTGTGTGTGTGTGTTGGCTTTCTATGAGGTGCAACCTGCAGAGGTAATGAAATCAACAAGAGATAATGGATCAATGCCGGAACACCTTGCTCAGGATTATCAGCATAAATGCCACATCCACAGCTTCTTCTTGCAAATTCCACCCCAGCTGCCCTCTGGTTTGACCCTTGCTTTCCCGATCGGGATCTCAGCCGTAACTCTTCGTGGCACATTTTTAACCCCTCTCCTTCCCCTCGTCTGCTTTCAAGCTGATTTATCTGAGCTTTATCTTTATCAAGCCATCCATCAGCCCTCTCCATCTCCTCCTTCTGTGCTCCTGGATCAATATCCCCGTAGGATGGCTCTCATCTCATCCTGAACACCTTCTGGTCGGTGTCAGCGGGTCATGATTGCGTTCATCCACTGCCGCACACTCTGTGTTTTTAAGGTGCTAATGCTAGTGCGCTTGGATGTTGTGCTTAAATTTGAGAAATACGTTAACTTTGTAGAGTAACTGCTATGTCACTGCGCATGAATCTGCATGGCAGTTGCAGTGTCATGCTGAGGGGATGCCTTTCTTCAGCACTGGAAAGGTAGCTGGTCAGAGTTGATGGGAAAATGGATGGAGTTATACATGAGTAATAGAAAAAGAAAACCCAAAACCTTATTCGAGGTCGCAAAATACTCAACTTTCATAAGTAAAATGAGCTACAATTAAATGGATCAGCCCAAAGGATGGCCCAGTCAAAGTTTGGAGTAAAATTCTGTGGCAAGACTTCAAATTTGTTGTGCAAAGCTGGTGTGGACATACACTAAACACCTACAGCTGTTACTGCAGGCTAGGTGATTCTACAATGTGGTAAGTAAGGGCCTATGTAAAAATGTGTGCTACGCTTTCCACATTTTTTATCAGTAAAGATAAAAAAAAGAAAACCTTTTCCCTTCACTTATGAATTATGCATTGGTTCGTCACACAAAATACAAACAAAACACACAGAAATTTGTAGTTTTACGCTCACAGACTGTGAAAAAGTGAGTTAGAGGTTCATATCTCCGTACAGCTCTACACTGTTAGCTTAACAAAATGCTTAAGTGTAGAGAGTACAACTGTAAAAGAGAGGAGCAGACCTGTGATACTGTGCAAAGTAGAATATCTTATTTTGATAATTTATTTGCTAAATTGTTAATGTATCCCAACACTTTAGAAAATGCTAAGTACAACTACTACTTTTTTTTTTTTTTTTTTTACAGAATCCTCTAACTTTGGTCTTTGCTTATTTTCACTGAAAACAAAATTTTAGCGGCAGAAGGTCTCTTAATCCACAACAACATGAGCGCAGCAGAACATCAACAGTTCTTTGATTGTTTCGGGGATAAACGGCATGAAAAAGGTCTCTTCTCCCTCCTCCAGCTCTCCTGTAATGAAGCGCACACTGCCATCCATTCACAAAGCTGTGCTGCCGACTCTAATCCTCGTGCCCCCACCCTGCAACGCCACTCTGAATCAACTCTGGGAGGCTTTTATTTCCCTCATTGAAAGCTGCAAAACAAATATACTCCTGGACCATCAAATCCTCCAAAGACCAGACCGCATAGGTAGGACAGGTGCAAAATGGCATGCAGCTTTGCATGTTTGCTGAGACTTCGAAGGAAATATTTGAATGATGAGAAGACCAAAATGAAAAAAAAAAAAAAGCTGAAATTATATTTTTACTTTTAAAGAATGTGCAGAAAATGGGAAATCTCTGAGACATTGTCTGACAGAAAGAAAAAAAAAACTGTTCTGCACTTACACAAATAGGTGCTGCTAGTGGAGAAATAACTCATGTCAATGTCATGAATTAAGGTTCACTCCCCTTAACTCAATGTGCTTCCTCAGCCAGTCTTTCACAACCAGGCCATTCATAAAACAGCGGGGACGAGGTTTGTGTGTGAAAAGAGGGAGTGTGTGTTTGTGCGTGCAGCGGCGGATGAGGGGTTGTCAAAAGAAATCATCTGTTCACGTGAGAGAAATCGGCTATTTCACTCCCCCCCTGAAAAAAACAAACAAAAAAACGCACAAATTCAACTCACCTCCCGAAGTAAATCTGCGTGTTTTTGGCAGTCACCTGAGTGTTTGTGCAGAAGTTGTTGCATAGCAGCTGTATTTTGGAAAGTGGCAGAACACAGAGGCTAATGTTTTTTTTGTTTTTTTTCGTTTTTTTTCTCTTTACGAGAGGTGAAGGGGCTTCACTCGCCCATTGGCTAGTTCGGATCCAGAAAAGCCACCCAGAAGAAGAGGAAGGGATGTGAATTCATGACAAAGCAAAGTCCAGGTTTGGTTAGAGCGCAAGTCACTGGAACCATAATGCCTTTCTCCTCCTCCCAGCACCACTTGCTTTTTTTCCATTTGTTCTAGCATTAGTAACGTAGTCAATAACCTCTACCTCGAGACAAAGGACAAACCAGCTGTAAGTGGAACAATCTCCAGAACGCTATATCATCAAAACAGCTGAGATAAAACCTACAGATATTTAGAAACCCTAAAACTAAGTGTGAAAAAAGATACTTCCTGCCTTCAATGAGCCAAATAAGAACATTGGACGCCATACAGTTCTGAGGCCTGTTTTTTTTTTCTTTTTGTTTTTCAAATTCTGCTTTAATTTGTTTCAGAATTCCATGTTCAATGAGGAAAACACACAATTTCAACCTTAAAATGCATACAACCATATGATTATTGTCTACAATTTCAACAATTAGAAGAACAACGTTAATTGATGTTTTTGTAAAGGTGTCAGCCTCCATAAATGTGTGTCAGGTGTGGGCATTGAGCCCATACAACAGTTCAAACAAATCGGTGGCATCCTGAATTTGCATGCGTGTCACTTTCAATCTGACATTCTACCAAATCACCTAACAAGGTGTCTTTTGTGATCGCAGGATTGCACTCACTATCCCAGTGGTAAATCTGCTGCAATATGTTGTACAGCTCCAGTTCTCCAATAATCATGTTTAGGATTATTTGCTTTTGACAGCGATCAATAATTTGTACTGTCAGAGTCTCAGGACAGCTTTTACGGCTACGTTTGGACTTTTAGAGAGGCTGTTTTACAAAAAAAATAAAAAATAAAATAAAAAATGCAGAAGAGGTACAATCAGACATGAGCTGGACTTTAAAATACACCTCCAAATGTATTTTCATTAAAAATGCTTTTGCTTGAATAAAGAAAAACACCAATATCACAGGCATTACTGCTTTTCAGTGGCGCGTGTTTTACCTCTGCCATCTTCTATTGTGTAGTTCCTAGTCAATGTTTTTTTTTTTAGGTATTAAACGCACAAACTTTACAACCAGCCATTTAAAGTAATTTTCTGTAATCTGGATGCAGTCCACTGAAAGGAAACGTGATTTTATGACTCCAATGAATAATATCTACCAGCAGGATGCTGCTTAAAGCTCGTGGCTGGAAGGTTAATGTTGAATACTGTTAGTTATAATTTCTAATGAGAAAGTCAACTGAAATTTGCAATGGCAGCTTACAAAAACCCCAGCTCAGTGAATCACCAGAAGACTTCAAGAGCATCGAATTGTGCAAGCTGGAGCGACACAAACAAAGAATCCTATATTGTCAGTCGTGAAGGAGTTTACTTTCATTTCCTCTTCTCTCCTTTTTTTTTTTTTAATCCTCCCCTTACCAACCGTGCTCTCGGGGAAACACTGTAACGGCATTCTATAGCCACAACTTCCTATATAATTACGGCAAGGCACAAAACCAAACAATCAACCTACACAACTCCGAAAAAACACAGGATTAGTTCACATCTTGGAATGCTCAAAGCGTGTGTGTGTGTGTGCATTGAAAGAGGTAGAGAGAGAGAAAAGAGAAAGGGGTGGTGGTGGTGGTTGGGGGTGGGTAGAAGAGACGGGGGAGTGTGTGTGTGTGTGTGTGTGTGTGTGTGTGTGTCGGATTTTTAAATTTGACTCAGTTTGTACAGAGACAGGAAGGGAGGGAGGGTTTTAGAGTATCCAGTTGGAGAGCAGGAGTTTTACTGTAGGGCTCTCTTTTTTTTTATGAATGGAGACTGAAGGAGAGCTGCAGAGGAGCAACGGGGAGAAAGCAGGAGAGGAGGAGGGGTGAGAGGGGAGGCACACTTCCTTTTACGCACGCAAGTGAAGAAAATTTATGAATGGGTCACATCTCTCGAGCTGCTCCAAGTGTAAACAACATAGTTGGACAGAGAAGAGCAGGCTCGAGAAGCAGGGAAAGGCTCGTTGAGCGCTCCAACTGTGCGTTTTAGTGCTCTTTACACACACACACACACACACACACAAAAAGAACACCAAATTAGCAACACATCCAAACTATTTTAATGAACTTTCCAAGCCATAAATTAAAGACACCTTTGCGCGCTTTTGTTTTCCCCCCTGCAGGCGGCAAACAGACAAAGAAATCTGCTTGACAGCCTGGCGTCAGGGCGCGGATAAGCCCTGAAGGGGCTGTCAGCTTCCACAGGCAACCCTCCTGCCCCCCCCCCAATGCTCTCTCGCTTTTTCACGGGCACAAAATTATAATCAAATCTCTCTTTTAACACTTACAGAGCAATCACATTAAACCAGTGGAAACAACACGGAGCGCTAGTTTACAGTAAAGAAGCACATAAACAAAGGAGGCCCTGCAAGTGCATAAAAAAAACAAAAAAAAACAAACAAAAAAAAAAAAACAGCACGACTGTTTGCATAACCTTCCAGACAGAGCTCGCTTGTTAGCCCTGAACTAAAGGACCAGAAGAGATGGATTTACCAGATGTGAAAGTATTGCTCAATCCCAGCTTTACCCCCCCCTTCCCCCCCCCCCCAAGCCCTGCTTCTCTCCGCCTCTTCTTTAATTTAGCACTGTAACGTGTGTTTATTTCCCCCCCTTCTCTCTTTTACTATCTCTCTTTGCGCCCCCGTTAACACTGCCACACCCGTGCAGGTAAAGACTTGACTCAGAAAACAACAATGTTTATTTTAACAAGGCACAGCTTTCAATGGAAGCTTCAATTATACTCTCGGTCACCTGGGATTAATGCTTTGCTCTAAGTTTTTTTTGTGTTGGTGTGTTTGTGTGTGTTTTAGACTTTCCAAAACAGGTGAGTCACCTGTTTTTAACGTTTAGCCGGCGGTAAGAATGCCTTCTTACTTTGGGTATGGGAAAGGACAAAGTTAATAGATTTAAAATATATATATGTTATGAAACAAGCAATGACGAAGAAGCACACCATTATACACTGACCACTTCTTCATTATGGCACCAGTTACAAGGGTAAGACATATTAGGTGGTGAGAGGACATTTTGTAGTTAAAGTTTATCTGTTAGAGGACAGAAAAAATAACAGGAGTAAAAAGTTAAGCAACTGTAACATGAGAAAATTGTGAAGGCTGGACTAGTTGATCATAACATCTCTATCAGGGCAGGTCTAGTGAGGTATTCCCCGTCTGCAGTGAACAATATCTATCAAAAATCATCAAAAAAACAAAAAAAAACAAAAAAAAAACCCTGAACTGTGGAAGAAGGCTGTCCCATCTGGTGAATCACATTTCCTTTGATACCTTAGAAAATGTTATCAAAGAACCCAGTTTAACAGATCCACCAGTAATGTAATTGAAAGCCCATCATCATGCTGGATTTTGGGTTAAAAGTTAAAAAAATAAAATAAATAAATAAACTGCTAAGTTTGAACTAAAGATTGTATGACTGATATCTTTGCTTTGGTTGAGATTATATACATGTAAAACTGTATATAAAAAACAAAATACAGGACTCTACCCTTAATGATAACCTTATTCTTTTGAATGAGATGAAGGAAAATGATTACATTTTTAAAGAATCTAGTAAGGTTTTAGTTGTAGAGATTTGGACCACATACTTGTGCCTCTGTGAGGTGAACAAGGCTTTTTCCATGGACGTCCAACCTTGCAAGCCTACAAGACTCGATCTGCTGTTAACATCTTGCTGCCAGATGCCACAGCACACCTTATCAGGTAGCCGTGGCACCAAAACTGGGACCAACACAGTTCTGGGCAGGTAGTCATAACATTACGCCTCACGTACGTGCATACTCAGCTGTCACTTGAAGTTCTCTGTCAAAGTTTAAAGTGATCGGTGTTCTGCTATTGACAACAATCAGCAGGGGAAAGTTTCACCACGGGAGCAACTCTGCTGCGTATAACTGAGCTGCCCATCAAACCGGAGCCCTTCTGACCCTGCAAATCACACTCAGGTCAGCCGTTAGAAAGCTCTGACAGCTGATTGGGTGTTGAGGCCAGTGGGTTAAGTCGACATGACCCTTGATTGCCCTGAGGTTCATCTGCACTTCCTCCTCCACATTGTTGGCCAGTAGACAGCCACAGTAGAAAGGGCATGTGTCACCCAGTGGCTGATCGGTTGGTAGTCAGAATTGTCAAAAAGAAAAGAAAGAAAGAAAAAAAACCATCTTCCAGTGTTTAGAAATAAAAGACGCTTGGTTCCAATCGGAAGAAGAGGCTCCGAGTAGCACCCAGAGCGGACAGTTTTCACTTTGGAGGAAGGATTGGTCTTGCAGTTCTCCCTTTACCATTTCAGCGTCCATGCTAGAGTTGGGGAGGCTGAAAAAAACAAAACAAAAGAAAAAACAAAAAACTGTTTGCAGAGCAACACGTCCTCCCACCCAGATCCTGAATCGCCATTGTTAGGACAAACAACAAGAAAGGAAAACTCATTCAAATAGCAGCTCAGTTGTAGGGCCAAGGAATTTGCTTTTCCATTTTGCACCTTCCGATGTGCACAAAGGGACCACCTTTGTACCTGCACCCGGAATAATTGTGTACTGGTTTCCTGGGCTGTGACCCATTCAGCTTTTCAAAGGTATGCAAATTGAACGATGGTGGCGCGTATCGCTGGGATCCAGATTCACTGGATGACTGGGTCATTAGGAACTTCTGTCTCTGCATAGTTTTGCCTGGCAAAAGAGGTTACTGCGAGTTATTGCTTCAGCATTCCTCCCCAAGTTCAAAGCTGACCACAGAGTCGAATGGATGAACGTGAAAAACAATACGAGCAGTAACTTAGACCAATACTAAGGTTTATCCTGCAGCCAAGCACAATGAGGAAGACTGTTGGGAAAATAATTCTTCATAACACCACAGAGACAACAAAGAGACATTAGGAGATTTACAAGATGTTCCAAGTTCTAGGTGAACGTCAACACCAAAGTTTGTTTCAGCTTCAGTTGACTTAAACAGCAACCTTACATCTGGAATAGTCTATTTCTAAGCCTCGTTGTAGTCAACAACTAGGAATATCAACAAGAGCCTAAAACAAACAAGTTTATCCTCGCATGTAGTTTGGATCGCATTCGCTCGTCTCCAAGCTTTTTGATGTGCCAAAACACATGTTCTCTATGTTACAGCAGCTTTGGATGCAAATGCAGATAGTTCACACTTATAGTTCCAAGCAGAAAAAAACAAAAAACAAAAAAAAACAAAAACTAAAGTACTCACAGTTCTCAGAGTGGAAATCAGGAACAAATTGCTCGTCACTGTCAGGAACTTGAGCTGAAATGAAAACAAAAATTAACTTTAATATATTTTGTTGCACACCCTGACCTCAGTCCGCCTTACTGTCTCTGCTCTGTGAAATCTGAGTCTTGGCTTCATTCAGATGACCTCCACTAAAAGATTTTCACAGCTTGCAGCGGCTTTTTCAATCGACAGATCAATTCAAAAGACCACAGAGCTCTTACACGGATCACGCATTTTTACCTACACGAGCTGCACCAACCTTGGAGGGACTAAATGTGACACAGTCAAGCAACAAGTTATTGAATCATACATGTGACTTTTCCCGCCGCGGCTCACATTTAAAAAAAAACTGTTTTAGCGATAGTTTTTTTATTGTGAAATGTTCCTGTATTGGTTTCTTTTTCACAATCACATCTTTGTCAACCTGACAAACTCGATCTGGAACGCTTCCATCAACTTTCTTTTTTTTTCTAAAACACAACAGATTTTTTTTGAATTTTTTTTATTTGCTTAAACACACAAAACAAAAATAGATATCTTTGACCTGTGGGTGGTTTTTACTCCATTCTGCTAATTTCCACAGAAAAAGCTCAGGAGGGCTAAAACAGGGTGTTCAGGCTAAACCAGAGAGAAACCTTTCTTTGTTGGAAAACTGCTGGAGCACAAAATTCTGAGAATAGTTGGTGTTTTGTCTGCTGTGTGTATAAGACAGAAACTAGAACTGGCTAAGTTAGTCATGAGGTGAGCGGTGAAAGCGTCCCTTTTATTTTACTGCGGAAAAATAAAAAGAAATGGAAGAGACAACAAAAACAAAATAAAAGAGCAAACAAGAAATAACTCATGAATCATGTATACACATGGAGAAGGGGTTCCATTTTTAGCATATTAGAGTATCACAATTAAATAGATAAAGTATTGCTAACAACAAAATAAAGAAAATTTAAAGTAAGTAATATTATCAATACTACTCTACCAAAAAAAACCCCAACAAAAATGACAAATTAGAGTGGGCATTTTGTATACATATACATGCACATGTATGCATTTATTTTTGACAAGCAGTCAGGAATTATTTTAAGATTTATTTCAAGGACACGTAAATATGTTAGGAAACGTTATAGGGCCACCTTACACCGGTTTGTAAAAATAGATGAATCAATACACTGATCTAGCTCGTGTGATGCTGCCCCTGTTGCAGTGGTGTTGAATTTCAGAGGCCCTGATTAGGCACTCCTCCACAATGAAACTCATCACACTGAATAAGCAAAGCCGGCGAGGCCAAGGCCAGGTGCAGCAGAGCCGGACAGGCACTATTGCACCACCTTCTAATTCAAAAAACCCTATTCATGATGATCTTTCTGGAGCTTTGGGCTTTGTTTTCACCATTTCATTAGGAAAAGCCTAAATTATTTGTCACCATCCCTTTAGTGTTGTGAAGGGCAAGGCCATTTCATTGAAATAACAGCCAAACCTTAAATACTGTTTAAACCAACAGAAATTTGGTTTAGGAATTTGAATAGTGCTGCAGAAAACTTGGGATAAATGTTTAAAACATGCAATAAGATCACTCATTTACTTACTGACTGTACTGTGTATAGATCATAGAAAACAGAAAGTGTGTAAGGATAACTTTTGTATTTCAAAAAAATACAAAAGCAGTCATTTTTGCTTTTTTTTTGTCTTATTATCATTCTGACATTTTTATGACATGCTCTTTAAGTTACTTGCTACACATTTTATGGCTTAACGAGCTGAAATGTTGTTCACACAATAAGATATATCTCCCACAAAGCAAGTTGAGTTTTAGGGTGAATGAAAATAAGCAAAACGTGAACATTTACTTGAAATGTAAGTTTTTGATCGCAAGCAAAGTAAATACATCTCACATGCTCAGGCTCATATCAAATATTAAAATCTGGTAAAAAAAAGAAAAAAAAAAAAAATCTGGTAAACGTTTTATGTGTGGGGAGTCAGTTGCACTTTCCTGAATTTCTTTAAAACACATTAAAATGGCAAAATTTTACATTTTAAATATGCCAACACTCTTCTACCAGAGTAGAAGAGGAAGCAAATTGTTAATTGCTCCCTATAGCATGTCTTTGTACAAGATGAAGGCTTAAATGGACTTGCTGATATAATTGTTCAGACTTTATGGTCTGTACAATTTATGGTGGACTACCGACACTGACTACTGTCTAACAGCAGAGTCCAGAATGCATTGCAAGCAGTGAAATCAGACCAATCTCAATAATTAAAGCAAAGTTTTTCCCCCCCAGTAAAACCGTTACTGATGATTCTGATACTGGGACTATGCTTTATAACTGGTGTAATGCCACTCCAAACTCCATGCAAAGGTGCAACCGCAACAAACTCCACATTCAATGCTGACTTCAGTTCAGTTGACTTTCGGAGCGGAGCAAAACACTCGTTCTGCCTCCACAGTTAGGAAAACAAGAAGTATGTGCTTCTTTTAATTCATTCCATCTACATTTCCACTGAAGATAGTTTATTTTATTGGTGCGGTTGAAGTATTTGGAGCTGTATTTTTTCGTGGTAAGAGAGTAGCCCGACAACATCAATCTGTCTTTTTCTCAAAATGAAATGAAAGCAATTCGGAGTTAACGAACACTTCCGAAGCCGGGACCGTGACTTTGCAATAATTGCAGCCTCACCGGAGAGGCGAAAAATCTGACCCAGCCAAAATGATCTCTCTCCCCTCTGCCAGTATTTGGATTTCCAGACAATGATACACAATGCAGAAACCAGAACTCACACTCAGAGGACAAAAAGAGGAAATAAGAAATTCAAATCCACTTTCATGTCGTCACACTCCTCCTTCCTCTGCAGAGGAAACCGGATGACTCCGCTCTGCAGCATGTTCTGATAAATCACATTGATTTCTTATGTAACGCTGCATCCTGTGATTTACTATATTATAATGATATTATCTCCTTCTAAGTTTTTAGTCCTTTGCCCTCAGGAGGGAGGCCTGCATGTGACAGAGCAAAGGCCAGTATTTAGTTCTGCAGGCCCACCAATCAATCACTTCCACTAGTTTCAACATGTCCAAAACAGAACACACTGGACCCCATAAAATTAAAGGCAGCAGAAAAGAAACGATGAGCTTCAGACATTATCGCAACCTCTTACTGTCTGTGTCTGTACACTTTCCTGAGTTTGAATGCGTGTGTGTGTGCGCGCGCGCGAGCGTGCGCACGCGGGTCTGATTTGTTTCCAGGAACATCCCGTCAGGAGCTTTCAGATGCAAGTCAGCACAAGAAGAGAAGTGTGTTTATATGAGCCCAGACGCATGTTCTCCCAGATGCTTCCAGCCACCTTGAATAACTTTTTTCCCCCCTCTTTCCCAGCAGGAGATCCTGGGAGGAGTCAAGCAGCCAAAGTCATATAAACCTAAAGGCCAAAATGAGACAAGATGTGACAAGTTCCTGAACTCTTGCCTTTCAGAACTTCGCCCTTTCCGTTTCTCTCTCGCTTCCTCCCCTATTTGGTGAACAACAAGAAGAAGAAGAAGAAGAAAAAAAAAAAGAAATCTCCCTCTAGCTAACCAGCTTTTACAACTGCGGTGGATCCGTCACAACTGCAATCAGTCATGATAGGGTCTTTAATTAATGCAACAGGAAAGGAAAGGTTTAGCCGGGGGAAGCTGAAAACAAGCCAGTACTTAGGGTTAAAAAACGCTTTGATAGGGTTACACTTCCATCTCTCTGCTTTCTGTTGCCTTGATCACTCTCTGACTCAACAATAAGCCATCGTACTATTTGTGAGTTCAAGACATTGTATCCTTTAAAAGGCTGCTTTGTTCAATAATAGGAAATAATGACTTTTAAGCATCAGAAAGATGAAAAGAGCATGTTATTAATGGATTTAAAGTGATTATTTCTTCCACTGAAGGCACTGAAAAAAAAATACTCCCCCCCCCCACTTCGCTGTAAATGACCTAATCCAAAGCTGAGATAAGCCATGAAGTGGTGGAAAAAGGGTTTTTGATCTTTACTGTAAGTGATAAATCAATAAAATAAAACACACAATTCAACTTACAACTTGGAATAAATTCAAACTGTTGAAAAAAAGTATATCTGTGCCAAACTTTCTGACAACAACTATTATCCCCAAATCTGAAGGGCCAAACCATCGGCTGCACATATTCTTTCCGACAACATTTTCAATAACGAAAAGTGAATGTAATTTTTATCTGTCTACCTCTGGGAACATAGTCATTGTATACATCAAAGAAAAAGGGATCAAATGTGTACTAAGTTGTGTATTTTATGACTTCTGTGCACTTAAGATACTGACCACCGATGATCACTTAGGATACCAAGAAAATCAGTTATTTTAAATCCATAAGGACAAGGATGATTTGATAATTTGCACAAATGTGACATGCAATTTCTCAGTAACTGTACTATGAATGATAAAGCCAGTGATTTTTGATTTAACTATAAGGGCACTGAATGTTAAAAACTGGAACACATTCAAGTATGGGATAAATTGTCGTTCAAATACGGCAGACATATCTTGATCCACAAAAGTCTTAATGCAGCTACAAAAAGGTGGTTATTTATCCAAGATACAACATATCTACAATTAGAGTAATGACTGTAAAAAAAGCCCAAATTTATCTTGAGAAAGACAATAAAACAGTCGCAGTCAGTCTGTATGTCAGATATTTCCTTTTAAGGCTTTTTATGCATCCTACTCAGGGATGTGGCAACTGTATTTGCAGCTTTCAGTTAAAAAGTGCATTTTTTTTCCCATCTGAACCTTTAAGAGAGGTCTACAGACACCTTTGAAGTGACACCTATTGTTGCAGCTTTATGACTCTGGTCTTTGTCTGAGTCAGTTGCTGGTGTGAAGTGGGTCTGCAGCTTTTGAACACTGCATGAGAAAAGGTGTAAAAGCTAATGTGGATGTGCACTGTTTGCCCCTTAAGATGGGCTGAGATCAAATGGTGCAGACACCATTTGAACTCAGCCACAGGGTCTGATCGCTTAACTTTACTGATTTGCCGGTGAGCTGTGAGTGACTCATTCTCAATCCATTGTGTTGTTTTATTTTACCACTGATATTTTATTATCCTTAGAAACAGGAACAGTCTGCCCCAGAACATACTAAAGCTGCTGCAAAGGTTGCAAACTCCTCCAAAGATGTGCTTCGAGGTGATTTATTCGCTCACTTATTTAGCAGGTCAAATCTGCGGAGTGTTTCCTACATTATACAATTTGACGTGATTGTTTTTAAATTGCTGCACAAGACACGACCTGCTCGCGAAGCTTCAGGAAGTGGAGCCGACTTAAACTGCCTGGTATGAAGTCGGATTCGCAGTGACACCAGATTAATCCGAGACTGTTTGGGTGATTAATGGGAGAGGAAATAAAGAGCTACAGCTCTGTTTTCAGTCTCTTGTTCTTCAGGAAACATTGGATCATTTGAGAATTGAAAGAGATTAATACTCCTCGTCACTGTTTGGTGGAGTTGATGATTACCTGTAAAATCTCACAGGACTCATAGCTGGCTTTATGTAACAAGTTCAAATGGTTACAAACAGGGCTTGGAATGTTGTTAGGATGTGTCACATATTAAAGCCCAAAATAGTCAATTACAAGTATCTACTTATACGCAGATGTGACACAGATAGTACAAGGGCTTCCTCCGAAAGGCAGTGATTTAGGTAGTAACTGCACAGTACTTTAGAAATATGTGCAAGCTTTTTTGACTTTGGTATTCAAACATTTTAAAAACTCTTCTGCTTATTAATAAATTAGTTGGTCATAAATTCTTAAAACTCCATTAAGCCTTTCTCTCTTATTAAAAATGTATACATTTATTGGGATTAAATCACTTTTAAGTATGGAAGCATAGCAAAAAGGATACCGAAATGCTTATGTCAAATGATTTTGAGCTCGGCATTGACAAAACCCTAACCCCGACAGGTTTTAATTTTTAGAACATCTTTCACATATCGACCGTTTTAATCACCAAAGCTTTTAGAAGATATTGATTCATTGTCGAGGAGCTAAGCAGAAGTTTTTTTTTTTTTTTTTTTTTTTTAAGAGTTGGCCTGAATGGACATTAACGAAATGCTGCCTTTGATCCTCAGAGCAGGGCTGTCCAACTTCAGTCCTCAAAGGATGTGAGCTTGGAACCTTTGGATGTGTCAAGCGTCCAACATGCCTAAATCAAATGACTTGATTTACTTCCTCATGCACTCACATAGAACAAAGTCCTGCTAATCTCCTAATTATGCTAATCAGGTCTGCTAACATAGATACGTCTCTATAAGATGCGGGACACTGGTCCTGTGATGCAGAGTTTGGTCCAAAGGACTTTTTTCCCCTGACGTTTATCAAACTGTGTCATGTTTCCAAAATTTTAGTCAGAGTATGGAAAGGAACTCACTGCTTGAAAACTTCTAGGGGGCGCTGTAACTGCATTTTGCCACTGCCAATGACTGATTTCCTGATTGGAAAAACTATTTTTCATTTCCATTTTTTTCAAAGTTTTGAAGATATAGTTGGAATTTAGATGCATTAATCCATTAAAACAAAACATACCACGCTGCTACAGACGCACCCTGCAGCCAAAAACCATAGTTTTAGATAATATCAGACAGTGTTGTGGTACTCAAAGTTGGTCTTGGTCTTAAGACCGGTCTTAAGACCATTTTTTGATGGTCTCGGTCTCGTCTCGGACTCGACCGCATTTGGTCTCGGTCTTGTCTCGGTCTCGGGCTCTGAGGACTCGGCATTTTATTTCAAGACCAGTCAAGACCGCAACTGTGAAAATATCACTAAACGTACAGCATTCTGTCCACTTTATTTGCTAACATCTTTGTTTTCAGTGGATGCAAAACGCACCGATTAAAATCCAACCAATAACGTGTTTCTGTTACTCCCCCCTTCCCTACCCTCCCCACCTTTCACTCACGCGCGGCGCTCCAGGACATGCGCAGTGGTTTCCTCTCAGCGGCAGAAAATGTTTGTCTAATCGTCAGTAATATAATAGCGCTGCATAAATAGTAAGAAATCCGATGGCCACAGCTAACTCAGCAGCGCTTCACTTTCACAGATGGTGGGGACAACGTCTAACTTTTTTCGTCACTAGGAAAGTAGCTCAAAGAAGGTAAGCTCCGTTAACGTGATGTTATCAAAGCTAGCTGTACAGAGACACATAAGATACATAAGCATTGTGATGAAAAATGTTATCAATCTCTGTGTTGAATTATTGTGAGGAGGTGTAGACTGACTTGTCGCATATATGGGACAACGCTATGTCCAAAAGTCTGCAATATAGTGAGGTGACATTCAGAAACAGTCGATTCTTCTCCACGGCTCTTTTCTTATTAGATAGAACAACGGCTCTCAGTGACACTCCAGTCCTATCAGATAGCCATACGCTGTCAGGATAGCATAACATGCATTAAGCATTAAGAAATCCGACCGTCAGAGGAGTTGTCAGTTCACCATACGCAGCAAGTTATGATGAACATAAGTCATTAAATTGTTTTCAATGATAACTATATAGATATACATGTGTT
>NW_006799946.1:3970237-4030708 GCF_000485575.1 Poecilia formosa | reverse complement strand
CCATTAAAACAAAACATACCACGCTGCTACAGACGCACCCTGCAGCCAAAAACCCATAGTTTTAGATAATATCAGAATATGTACTTGCAGTGTTATTGCAGACCAGGTTAACTAACGTCAGTCAGGGAAGGTTTGAGAGTCAAGTGTTTTCAGTGAGAATAGCAGTTTAAAGTTTCATGGAATGAGCTTAAGAAGTCTGTCATCAGCTATGGCCCAGATTGTCTTTCAAAAACTGAAACTTTGCTAAACTCTAAACCCCCGAAGCATAAAGAGACATGTGACGAACCTCAAAATGAGGGCTTTGATTCAAAATGGCTCAACTTCTTCTTTGTTTTAGGGCAAATCTCAAAATAATTTTTGTTGTTTGATCTTGGAGAGCTCTAGACAAGTACCAATTTTTACAGCTTCTTGGTAAATCTGGTGTAAGGGATTCCAGTTTAAGGTGCACTGTGGAGCTTCTTTTTTTCTTTTCTCTCCCCATCCCAATCCTCAGTACGCATTATTTTTTTTCATCCACCCTTAATGCTGTGCAAAGATTTAAAGACTGTTGAAAGTTAAAAAGAGGCAATTTATTAAATTTAACACAGATTAATAATATTATTTAAATCCATTGTTCATAGTTCTGAACAGGTCTAAGGGGCAACAGTTTACACATAATCATCAAGGATTTTATTCCTTTTTTTTCCTGCAGTGGTCTAGCCTCTTCAATATACAATTAGTCTGGCTAGAGATGGAAATGGATGCATTTTAACTTCCATGCCTATACATTAAACTGGGCCAGTGGAGTATAACCTATAGGGGGTGCTGTAGAGGAACCATTCACTTTTTTTGCACTTAATACATGCACATTATCAATGCTTGCATAATTTTTCATGAATTTCTGGGGAATGTCGAGGCCTCCAGGAAGGCAGTTCTTTCAACAGAAGGGAAATGGAGGAATAAAAAAACACATGTAAGAATGATATATGGGACTGTAGTATAGTTAATCATCTCCTCCCTCCCCCCCCTTTTTTTTACCCTGGTAACCGTTCAAATATATTAATTTTTGCTGTCTCCAATCACCACATTTTTATGAGTTTCAGGACTCCAAAAAGGCATTTCATGTTATAAAAGACAAAAGATCACCGGACATTTGCAATTCAATAGGTCACTTGGGTGTACCAGGAAAAATTTTAATCTAAATAGACACTCACACTTTTGCATGAGATGTGAGTTTATTGAACTAACATGGGGAAAAAACTAAAATAAAGTGGATTTTAGTTTATACTAAAACATCAGTACATTATAGTTTAGTACATCATTATGAGAAGGAAAGGAGCTAGTGGGAAAAAAAAGCAAAGCATGATAAAGAAAGTGACGTACAAATTGACAAAGGCGCACAATAACCCCCAGTCTGTAATTCATCTTCAGTGTATGAATTACACTGAAGATGTAATTCATACACTGAATTACATCTTTGGTTATAAACCGGTTTGGTTTTATAAACCAAACATATTAATGGAAACTCTGTGGGTCACAATGCACAGACATGTGCTTTCAATTAAGACATGAGGTGAGCACAAAGGATCCATCTCCTATAGGCACAAGAATGTAAAACAGCCAGATTCATCACTGTGCAAGTGAGACAACAACAGCTTACAAAAAAAAAAAAAAACACGTAGAAGGAACTTTAAACGGGACTCAACCTGATGTGGTTCACATTTGAATATAAATGTCAAAACTGGAGCGGCATTCACCCTTTAAATCTCCACATCAAAGCACATCAAAGCAACAAGACACAGCAAAATTTACACCTCAGACTGTGGTCCTCTTTTACACACATCCACACTCTCTGTGCTGGATCACTGCTTGGGTCCAGATCACCACAACAAATGCTCCAAATGACCCACATCTTGTGGTATTTTCCCTTCCCTCCTCGCAGGCGGCATAATTACTGTATTACGGCTCACGTCAGCGGCGCTCTTCTTAGGTCAGCTCAGTGACAGTTGTCTCTGACTGGGCCTCATTTCGTTGCTATGTGCGTTTGAGTGACACAAGCCAAACAGGCAGTTTGTTTGCATTGGCTGCAGTTTGGCACGCACTCCACATGCCAACATGGCCAAAGTAGGATGTGCTCGAAGCTAATAATGTCCTGCCTGTGCTCACTCGGGCTGCTTTTTCTTTGGTAGGGAAAACGAAGGATTGTGGTTTGTGAGTGTGTGTGAGCAGAGTCTGTCCCAAGACTATATGGAGAGCTAAGCAGAAGGGGCTTCTGAGTCTTACCTCCAGTTAAATTCCCATGAAAAAAACCCATAAATGTAAAATACTTAATGGACTTTGTAACGTATAACACTTTTCTAGTGATACCAACCACTCAAAGCACTTTAACACTATGCATCTCACCCCCTCTTCCCCGCTGCACTGACTGACGCCCATACTTTCATTGGAGTAAGAGTTCATCATGTGAAATTAGTAATTCTTTTCAAAAACAGCATGTGAACATGTTATTCATTTGGAAAATATATTTTGTGTAGTAACAATTGAGCAGATATTTCACATGTGTAAATGTTATTGTGTCCTAACTTATGAAACGCATGGATGAAAACTTTCTGGATTTGATAGATGTTCCTTTGTGTTTCACATGTGAAACATTATGCAGTGTAGTCGGCACAATACATGTGGCACATCTTTCATACGTCAAATGTTTACATGTTAGTTTGAGGAATGTAAAAAATAAAAATAAAAATTAAATGTGAATTTTGGTGTAGTCATATCGTGATCATGTTCTGTGTTTCTTAAACATGAAAACATTGTGTGTTTCATCAAATAGGGGGATCAGAAATGCAAAACTATTACTGCTAACGTATCTTCATTCACAACTGACACTTATGTGTCAGTTGTGAATGAAGATACATAAATACAAAAATGTATATTAATTGTTTTTTAATTTCTTGTTTCATAAACTTAGCCTACACTTTTATATTTATACTTAAACTTGTAAATGTAAATGTTCAAATTTAAGAGCAGGCTAAGTTTGCATAACCTACAGCCCCAAATAAAAAAGCCAGGTTCCTGTGAGAAGCCAAGCTTTCTTAGTTTGTGTATGCGTCCGGCCAGCACTGTGTAGGTGTGTCTGTGTGTGTGTGTGTGTGTCACATCAGAATAGGATATATCAGTTTCTCAACAAGACAGATCAATGCCTAGGAAACACTTCAAATCCTCAAGTTTTTGTATTGAACATTCAATCAGTTTGCATGATTATCACAATCAGCACAGATAAAAAAAACAAAACAAAACAAAAAAAACGTTCTGAGAAATCTCACCTTCTGTGAGCCAAGTCTCTTGTAGTTGGCTTAAATCCTGGAAGAGGTCTGTGTGAAAACAGAAAAAAAAAAGGCAAGAGTGAATATTCCTCATAGAACAGAAAATAATTACGTTCCACGCTCTCACACACACACTGACATCGTTTTCTGCTCCTGGAAGCCCCCAAAAATCCAAATCTGTTTGTTTCTGTGTCCTTTACCTTCAGATTCCTGAGGGGGTAATTCTGTGTCCATGAATTTCCTTTTTGCTGCCATCAACAGTCTATTTAGGGGCCCATTTCCTTGCGACTTCTGCAAAAGCAATGGATGTTAACAGAATCCAGCCGAGCACTTCAACAACAGAAGTATCAAAACAGTTCACGGCAGTCCTTCACTGTCCACTAATTGGGCACATCTGACCGGGAAATCACATGAAAGCGCACAAAGCGGCAATATGTTTTGTGATGCATATTTTAAAAGAACTCATCGTGCCTAAGACAATATCGCATGTGTCACTTAGGGGCAGTGGGGGGGTGAGGGGGGGACATTTTGACCAAAATAGTTACTTGAAGCAAACGAAACCAACAAAATAAATTGACAATAACTTTTAAATGCGCACAGGCGTAACTTCGTGGATGCTTTTGTCTCCCCCTTTCCCGGCAGTTGCAATCAGTGCAGACAAACACTTTTTCTATCGCAACTCGTGCAGACGCGACGCGAACACGAATAAAGCCGCGGCAAGCAGCGAAACAACAAGGCTGGGGAGGGAAGGGGGGGGGATACAAATGTATAGAATAAAGCAACAAAAAGCGTTGAGACATACGTACATTTGCTAAAGGGTAAGGCACTTGCTGGTCCAAATATCCATCCATCTTATAATCCATCCGTTTAACCGTTTGCGGTCATTTGCGCTGAGTTGGAGAGGGATCCACGCAGGCTGCAGGGAAGAGGAGGGAGCGCTGTTTGTGAATGGAGCTGCGTGGAGGCTGCATGCATAATGAGCTCCATTCACAAAAAATGCCGAGGGGAAGTGATGGCGAGTGATTACCCAGCGGGCAGCGGCCCTCTTTACAAATCTCTTTTGTGCACATGCGTGTGTGTGTGTGTGTGTGTGTGAGAGAGTGAGTGAGTGAGTGAGTGTGCGTTGATTTCACAAGCAAATAAACAACCACTTTTCCCCGCATTCATTCATCAAATAACGCGACTTTTACTTTTATTTTTTTATTTACATAACAAATCGCGTTTATGATGGTGAGAAACACGGAATGATTGCATTTTGCCGACTACATACAGGTTTTTTTTTTTTTTTTTCCCCCCCAATATTTCTTTCTTGCCACGTCTGCCCCGGGTTTGTTCTTGGATACAGCCAAGTCCAGAAAGTTGCGTTCGCGTCGAGGCTCCTACCCCACAAACTTCATCTGAATTTTGATCAGCTTTCGGTGAAACTGATTTGAAAGTGTGGAGTGAGCTGTTATTTCTGCAGCAGATCTAATTTTGGTGAGACTCGCTCTTCCAGGTCGGCTCCACTGGACGGTTCTGATTGGTGGGTCTCCTCTGTAGGGCTCGAATTTCTCGCTTTTGTCCGGTTGAATTCACCGACTTCTGAATGAAGTCTCGGTTCCCCATGTGAGCCAATCAGACAGCTGATCGTCGGGGTCCTAGCAACGATGGGCGGGGCTGACACTCGAGGAGCCAATGAGCTCTGAGCAGACTGTGGGCTTCTTCTACTGGATTTTCCAGTTGTTTTTCATTCACAAAAAAGGAAGAGGGGAGCGAGAGAGAAGGGGGAAAAATGTCCATTCATAAAAACTTGCCCTGGCATGAAAGGTTTAATATGTTTTTTTTCGCCTTTGCATGGGAAAACTCAAAGAATCTCCTTTTATTTACCTGCTTTCAACTCCATGGCTCTGTAGTTATGACAAGATGTTATCAGAACCTTGGAAGAAAAACAAGCTCCCCTTGTGTAGTTAAAAAAAAAGAACATTAAACCTGACTCCTAGAAGCACAGGAATATGCAGTCTCCCATTTTTGTGGCTTAAGTTCACCTCATAAGGAAACCACAGCATTTAAAATGCATATGAGCAGTTCTTGTGTGAATGGGGCCCAGGACAGCCCTCTCCTTCTGCCCCCTGCTCCCCATATACATCTCCGATCTCCAAAGATAACCAAAATAAATACAAGAGAAAGTTTTTTAAGTGATTTATTCTGGCAGCATGTACAACAGTAATCACTGGAATGTTGTTTTTGTACAGAACCATATAATCTAGATTCTGACAGTAACACATTTCCCCGCCCTATGGTGGTGCCCTGGGTTTTGACCCACACTGAGGCACGAGTGACGGCACATTCTAAGATTTTATGAAAAAAGGGCAGTGAAATATTTCCAGCTTGTTCAAACCATTTTGTTGCAGTTTCAGGAACTTTATTTTACAAATAAATAAAAAAATAAAATAAAATAAAAAACTCAGAGAGGAACAGGGTGACTACAGGAGGTTCTAGGCTTAGGGGTCGCATTGGGGCCCCTTAGTCTTGGTGTGAACACCGAAACCAGAAGGCTTCATATTATTTAATAAACAAGGGATCTTTGTTTTCGTAAGATTTTGTTTAAACAGCATAACCTGTAAGGCAGTTTTTAGATAAATGCCAAAGTTAGCTATGTTGAGAGGTTCCAGAAAAAAAAGGTAGTTTTAAAAAACAATAACTTTCTTGTATTGATTTTGAAAAACAGGCAAACAAACAAATGTTGAAAGTCTTTGGACGTTAGTCAGAATCAAAATTGCACCACTGTATGTTTTCCAGAAGGACGTGTATGTCTGAAAAACAAGAAAATAATCAACAAAGAATTTTATTTAAATTGAATGGGAAGGAAACTATCTGCCAAAGCTGAACAATTAGTAGAAAAAAGATGCTGCAATTAGAAGGAGCAATACTGAATTTAACAATTAAAATTGTGTTTTTTCTGATAAGCTAGCAATACCTGACAAAAATGATTTTCCCTGAACTGATCACATGAATAAATATGCATTTAGGACTTTCTGGAAAGAGGGAAGCAGTGAATTTAGGCAATACATTTGAAGGACTGGCCATTAATCCCTACCGGTCCCCCTCTTCATGGCACCACTGGAGAGAAGAGTTCAGATTGGATTTGCGTTCAGTTTCAGCAGTGGCTGAGATTCAGAGATATTTCATGAAGCACGTTAGGACCATCTGTGTCTTCTTCCCCTTCCTCCTCTCTCATCTGCACTGTACAGGTTACTTCCTGTTTAATGATATTTAGATGCCCATTTAGATGTATATAACAGGCTATAAATATTGAATCAGGTCTGCTCTTTACAACTATGGCTGATACATTTCCCTATAGTGCGAGGCAGATTTAAAATGAATCGAATTATGGATCTTCTAAACTATGTTTCTTTTACAGAAATAAGACTAGTTTTACTCAACAAGTCCAAGATTATTTAATCTCAACAACATTCCTTCCTCTTTTGGACTATATTGACTTGATGTTTACAAATTCACCTGGACAATATATTAAGAAATTGTATTGTTGTGCACTTCGTTTCATTATGTGGTTGTTGTGTTCACTATTGTAATATGTAGACTCAGTGTTTGTAGACAGTCACATATGCTCCTTTTTGTGTGTGAATATACTGAGAAGACTTACTTGACTGTTTTTATTATTGTGTCCCAAACCTGGCATGGCCCTCTTTCCCGTCCATATGTTTGCTCCTAGAGTTCCTAAAGATCTGGGTAAGAAAGCATTGCAATATGCTGCCCCTTCTGTGTGAAAGCACTTTCAGGTAGAGTCGAAATCGATAGAGAATTTGACACTTTGTGAACCAAAATCTGGTAAAGAAGTGTGTTTTGTTAGTTGCAATTGCTTTTGTTAGTTGGTTGTGTTTTTTTATTTACTAAGTTAATCATGTAATGCTTCCAAGCATTTCAAGCTAAACAAATGCATGTTGCAGATCTCAATAAGGTTTTATATATGGCCAACTAAGGTTATAATTATTACTTCATATGTCGTTAAAAAGCTCTCCAGCTCCTTCATGAGCTGATGGGGAAGCTGCAAAGCAATGTTTTGACTACTTTCAAACTTTTTATGGGTACTTCCCCCAAAAAAACTGTTTTCAAAGGACAAACAGTTAAAACATCCTCCACTTTTAAATTTTGAATTAACTGTGATTAACAGATTTTTTGAGAAACTCATTTCCAAAATTTTGCTAGCCAAGAAATAATCTAAATATGACCTGTCTGTCAACATGAAGTAGGCCAAAATATCTTTTTTATGATTTATGGAAGATGCGTGTTCCATTGCATCTGATGTAAAATCTGTTGCAGTGCTTAAGAAGAAGACATCATAACATAACATCATAATAACAGTTAAAAAGTGGTGGCAGTGTAATGACCTAAAAGATTTGCCTTAACCATTGGAGACATAAACTTGGCCTTTTGGTGGAAAAAAAAAAAAAAATCCTGGTTAAATTGTTGAATTTTACAGAATAAAAATCACCTGATGTGTGTATAAAGTCATGAAACAACCTAAAAATTCCCTTGATTATTTCCCCCCAAAATTGACTTTTTAAAATGGGTGTATACACTTTTGAGATCCCCTGTAAATTATTTTAGTTTGTGTAAAGACTTCTTTTCAATGTTCAAACTCAAAACACAGCATCGGACTAAAGTCTGACTAAAACTAATTTACATATGAGTGAAAAGCCTGACTAAAACTGAACTAAAATCTAAACCAAAGCTGTCAGAACTGTGTGCTTATGCATTTGCTGAATGAAGCAAGCAGAAAGCCTTTTCCACGAGTACATGTCGAGATATACGCCATTAACCTGACAACATCACGTTGCTACAAATCACACAAGATTTACAACATCTTTAGACCCTTTAGGATGAATTGTAAAAGTGAAGACCATTGGCAGTGGCTATCGATCGATTCCCATGTATTTCATTTACAGAACCCTCCTCTCCTTCACACACACACACACACACACACACACACACACACACACACACACACACACATGCAAAGTGCTGAAAAGCATTGTGAAATCTATTGTAATAGTCATCCACCTTTGAGTCTAATATAGCTTCGTCAGCAGTGAGATAAGTACTGACAGAGACAGACGGGAGACATTTTAAGACCCGTGCAGCGCTGTGGAGTGGACTCAAAGTGCTTATTGATCAAAGCTGGCTGTGCTTGATGGATGGATGAAATGTTATTATAGCTTCAAAGGTTGTAGTTATGGAGAGACGCAGTGCTGAAAACGGAGGCAAGATGTGAAGACGTTCAGAAAGAGTGAAAAACTTAGGATGAAAAGCGACGTTTGAAGCGAAATGGATGGACAGACACACACAGAGAGTGTTTGGAAAAGGAAATTTAGAGAGAAGACTCATGAGGTGAGGCGTTGGGGGGGGAGGGTGCGGTGAGGAATTCTTGTCGACAACACCTCTCGGGTTCGGGTCTCTCTCTCTATCTGAAGCTTTTAGTCTTCATTCCTCCTCTAGTTCTCCCGATAAGGCCGATGGTGAATGATATAGAAATGAGGATTCCTGATAATACAAGGACATCACATGCAGATTTACTGGAAGCATAATGCACGATCTTAACAGTCACAACCACAACAGATTTTTAACAATTAGAAATGCATTGGTCAGAGACTTTGTGGATGGTTTCTGCTCTCTGATTTTTGTAAAAGTTGCAAAAGCTCTAGTAATGATTTTAGTCCATTGCAGTTTATCCTTCCATTACCATAAATAACATTCAACATAGAATAAATAATTTTTTGTTTTCATAAGTTTGTGCTGTCTTCCAATCAACTCTTTATTGCTAAAAGACATAATGAATCTTCTCAAAAACAGAACCAAGTAATTTTGACTTATTTGTTCAGGTCTCTTATAATCTTCAAATATTCTCTAATAAGACCAAACTAAAAAGCAGAACATACATCAATTACAAAACAGATTGTTCACAAGTAGCTTTTTTATTTCGTTTTTTTGTATTCCTTAAACCATAGAAGTGTGCGCAAATCACAAAACATACCAGTACTTATCACACGTTCCAGTCAACAGTAATAACAACTTTGTCCAGCTTAATATTTGGGAGGGAAAAACGCTGATTTACTCCCAGAAGTGTTAAATTATTAAAGCATTTACTCATTTTTTAAAAATTGCTATTAGGAATCTTTTTATAGGTTTTCTGTTAATTGCCCTTACGTGTATTAGAACCAGAGGCGTCATCACATTGTGTGTGTTTTGGTGCGTAATAAAACTTTTTTTTATTCCATTTCCTTACAAAGAGATAATGTCTTTCTACTTCAGCTGATATTCTTTTTGTCCATGTTTTCCAAAAACAAAAACAAGCAGTCACACTTGGTCAGAAAATCTGTCCTGGCTGGAACGTATCACTCCACCTGGAAAGTTGCTACAAATACAAATACTTGTGTGAAACAATAGCGCAGGAGTCTCACATGCCCTTTCTTGTGGGTCAGTGCCCAAAAACAGGCTTTGGATAGTGTCTTTTCCAAGACAACCAAAAATAATAACACCTCTGCGCACGTTCCCAAATATCTCGCATCCCTGCTGCCAAAGGGATGTCCCATGTCCTGCCTGCAGTGTGAAACACAAAGTATCTGGTTTACACCCAGGACAGTGTTTCCTAAGCAAACAATACAGACCTTAAAATAACCTCAGTCAAAATAGAGATCGCTCTGTTTGTTGCATGATTTTTTTTCCCCCCTCCAAACATTTCCTTCAAAGACCAAGTTGGATTATTTGAACTCATGACCTTCCTGAAAAGATTTTTCTGTTCAAGGTAAAGAAACACTGCATATCATGTTGCCGCTCAACAATTTGCTCTAAGCAAGGCATGCTTTAGTGCATTACAGTGCCTTTCAGAAGTATTAAAGTTTTACATTTTATCCTTTTACAATCACAAACTTCAAGGAATTTTACTGAGATTTACTACGATAGACGAACACAAAGTAGTCCTTTGTTGCAAAGTTGAAGGAAAATGTCACAGGGTACAGAGTAACAATGTACGATGCAAAAATCTGAAAAGTTTGGAATGCACATGTATGCAGATATTCTCAGATGAGCCTTTTTGTGTTGGCAAGTGTATAGATAGTTAAAAATAAATAAAAAATCCTTCAGGAGTTCCATAAATGTCATCTGAAAAGGTTGATGCACATTTGATTTTAGACTCCCTCAGTTAGTACTTTTCAAAGCCTCATTTTGCAATAATTACTGTTGCAAGTCTTGTGAGGTACTGTTCTGTGAAAACAAATATTTATCCTCTACATATTTATTATCGTTCTGATTCATAAAACTGTTTTTGAAATCAGACATAGTTAGCATAGGTAAAAAAAAAAAAATAAATAAAAATTAAAAAAGCTAATTTGGACATCGGAATCAGACCAGAATCATGCCTGCCTTGGTAAGTTTGCAGTTATCTCATGCTTTTTCCACTCAAATGATGTACTGAGCAGAGATTTGTGAGATGACTAGGTTATGTTTTATAACCTGACCTTTATTCCATTGATCTTAATAATGCTATTTGTTCACTCATTTGGATTTGTACTGAGACTAAATTAAGCACAGGTGAACTTAATTTAGTAATTATGTGATTTCTGAAGGTGCCTGGTTAGTGGTTTCATTACATTCTACTGAAAGGCATCAGAGAAAAATAGGGTTGAATACAAATACACCCTGTTGTTCTTGCTCACACGCAGATTACATTTTACATAGCACAAGCAGAGTATCTTTTTACTTTGACTTCCCATTTTCTACTTTGTGTTGGTCTATTACGCACATAAAATCCCAATAAAAATGCAGTTCACAAAATGTGAGAAGGTTTAACAGATCTGGCGTCTTTCTCAAGGCCTTGCAGCTGGAACAGCAACAGTTGACTTTCTGTTTTTGAGATCAAAGTGTAAGAATAAAAGGTGGAGACTTTAAACATTATTCCAGAAAATGTAATTTATAGATCCCAGTAATAGAATTTGGCCAGAGAAGAAAATGTGACTGCCATTCATGCAACATCCTGTAAATTTCTGGCAGTGCTGTTCAGTCTCCTAAAATGCTGCACTTGCCTCTGCCCTCCTTCGAAGAGGCGTGCATTTGTAAAAACAACAAAACTGAAAGGGATCTTTAAATTGATAAACTGTCAGTTTCATGTTTAATGCATGCCTCTATAGATGTGTGCATTTCCTCCCTCTTTGCCCGTGCGAGTTGTAAAAACCCTCCCAAGGTCCCTCTCTTCATTCCCTCATCACACTGCACCGTTGCTGGGATTCCTGCCTGTGTAAAAGCCATAGTCCAGAAATGTCACTGCTGGCATGTGATGAGAGCTGGTGCGCCAAACCAAGCGTGCCTTCTAGCCACCTGCGACCCAACCTCCTCTAGCACACACTGGCTTGCTTGTTTGTTCACCATCCATTCCTTTGCCATTCCGCTTCTAAGTCAGCCTGTCTGGCCTGCCCTGGGCCTGTGAAAGATCAATCAGGTGAACACAATAGCATTTATAGGGGTGTTTTTGACTGGTGGCCGTGTAGAATTAAGGCTGCCGTGCAGCTGCACCGGCCCAGTTGAGCTGCCAGAAACACAAACACAAAAGCTGAGTCAAAACGCTCTCTTCACAGATGTACAAATACATGCTAATGTGTAGTTTTTACAATGAAAATACTGATTTGATTTTCTATTTAAAAGTTTGATGCACATATAGGCTGGTTGGGATGTGTTGTTTCTGAATCAGTTTTGTTTTTATTACAAGGTTGAAATTTGGAGCTGAAAGTTAGGCAGAAAGGTTTTACTAATAGACATATCTCAATATTAGATAGATCTGTATGTTTTTTAAAAAAAGGGTCTAGAGAATGTGGGCTACATACATGAAGTGAATAGAGTTTAACATAAAGGCATCAATACCAAGTTGTCAAGACTTATTTTTAAAGTCTTTTACAATTTTTCCACTGATCAGAGTTGTTTTATTTATAGAAATTAACAGTTAATATCTGCAGATGCTTTTTATTATTTGTCTCTTTTACAAGATATGTAATGATCCGTAGTTGTTTTGGAGTTTGATTTATTCATTCTATCTTGATTATTCTGTGTTCTTTGATTAGATCAGTCTTGTTTCTGTTTCACTTTAGTTCAGTCCTTATTAGTGTTTAGTTCTCGTTTCCAGTAATTTTTAGTTACTCTAGTTTAATTGTGTTTTTTAAGTCTAGCTATTCTTTAGTGTTAGATTTATTTCCTGGTCCCCAGTGTATTTTCTCTTGCCCCATGTGCCATTTTCTCACTCTTTCTCTCCTCAGTCTGCTGTCTGCATTCTCCTTTTACACCTGTAACCTGTTAGTCAATTAGCCTTGTCTTTTGTTTCAGCATTCAACCTCCCAGTACCTCATCCTCAGTCACTCCTTGCTGGCTTCTCTTGTTACCCCTCTGTTCTGTCCTGTGTGCTCCTCATTTCTCCTTGCTGGTTTCTTTCCCTTTGCTTTTTGATTTTTGTTCTGACCCTCTGTGTTCTCATGGATTTTTGTAAGTTTTTGTTCTTATATTTTCATTAAATCTTCACTCCGTACCTCAGTCAGTCTGCATTTGGATTCACTCACAATGACAACATATGTCTGAAACCTTCAGCTGAAATAACAAGGAAGTTACAAAACTTTTAATGAGAAAATCTTTAACTCATTGCTTACTAACTGCAAACTCTAACTCTCTATTGTGATTTCTAGAGTAAACTGGCACAGTCACTAAGCCAACTGTTGCTCTCCACACCACCCTTCAGCTGACTAAAAGAAGGCTGTTATACTTCTACCCTGCTTACAAGAAATACAAATTTCACTCGTTCAAAACAACTCTGAAGAAAAACCACCAACAACAAAAATTGTCATTGCATGAAAACGAAATATATTAAACAAAACTGATCAGGTGTGAGCTAGTTTTATATTTTCATTGGATTGTTTCATTTCAAATAATTGTAACTAGTCTTGCTAAAGCCCCTACTTTTACATTTGTAAAATGTTTACAAAAATGCGGACACATGAAAACGTCTACACGAATGTGCACGCATTCGTGTTTAGATACAGACAACATAAAGGAGTCCTCTTTTGTGACCAAGAGGAACAGCTTGGAGACTAGAGAGTGTTGGGAGAGCTGGTGTTTGATTCCAAACATTGGATGGCTGTAAAAAGACACAGAGGGGCTTTGTTGACATCTCTGTCTTTCCTTCTCACACTAACTGCTCACATAGTGCCAGTTTTGAGTAAACCATCCTATTGTTGGGTCCTGCACCCTCTTAACCCGCATTTCCATTTATATCCCATTTTCCACTTCATTTCCATACCAATTTCAGAGGACAAAAAAAGCCAGTGTTATGTCATTTATAGTGATGCAGCTGGTTTTTCTATCCCAAAAAAAAAAAAAAAAAAAAAAGGGGGGAAACCAGTGAGATAGCCTGCAGGGCACGGCCTCCCCTACATCAAAACTGCTTGTGTTAATTCAAAGGCAGGACGCGTTGATGGTTGGCTCGTTTGGCAAACTGATGACAAAGATGCCTATTATGGTTTTGCCTTGATGCCATAGTTAGCACTGATTTGGCGGGGGGAAAAAAGAAACAGATTAACAGCAAGTTATTTTAGCTTGTTCCTGACATTTTCTGTTGAGGTTTCATGGCTTTGCGAAACTTTATTGGAGTGTTTTCTTGCTCTGTGTAGATGTACTTTTCCTTGTATTTACTCCAAGCCTTGTAAACTCTGTGGTGTAAGCAGATCTTCTCAACAGACCAACACACACCACTGCTTGAATGGGTGAATGAATGGGTAGTTGTATTTAGCTTGAGTATCTATAAAACCACTATGTCTTGCTATGGTAAATTTGTTAGGGTACTTCGGCAACCCTAAGTTTTATTTTTGGCATCCTTAAAAAATAAAGGTAGAATAATAACAACACCATAGGAAAACCTAGTTCTCAAACTTTAAAATGACCATATCGTTATTCAAGAAATCAAATAACTAATGATACTATATGTACATATGAATATTTTAGGATGTCATTTATGGGCAGTTGGGATATGCTACATTTTCAAGAATGAGACTTAACAAGATTCTTGCAAAAAAAAAAAAAGTGAGAACATTATTTATTTATTAACAACACGCACTCTGTTTCATTGAGTCTCTGTCCAGTGGAATGTCTTTGATAATTTTGACAACTCCTAGTATTTTAGAAAATAGCTCAAGAATTTATTTTCCAGCAGTCACTGTTAGCAAGTGGTGCGAGTAGGTATCTTCAACAGTGGTGGGAAGTTCGTTACTGTACTTAAGTACAATTTTCGTGTATCTGTACTTTTATTTTACAGTAAGTATCAGTACTTTCTACTTCACTACATTTCTACAAAACTGTCCCGTTACTCGTTACATCTAAGTGGCATTGCGCTTTTTGTCCGTTAAAATGTGAAGTTCAGGGACTTAAGGTGGCGCCGTAAAATCTAAGCAATAACGTGACTTACGTGCCTGTTGTCACCCATCGCCTCCACCTTTACTCGCACGCGGAGCTCCAGACATGCGCAGTGGTTTCCTCTGAGCGGGAGAAGATGTCTGTCTGATGGTCAGTAATATAATAGCACTGCATAAATCATAAGATATGGCGACATGTAAAATAAGCAGCGCTTCGCTTTCACAGACGGTGGGGACTTCGTCCAACTTTTAGCGTCACTTGGAAGGAAAGCTTAAAGAAAGGTAAGCTCCGTGGACGTGATGCTAGCAAAGCTAGCTGTGCTGACTTAGACACATTTGTTGCATCTGCAATGAAAAAAAGTTGTCACTCATGCGCTGAGTTATTGTGTGGAGGTGTTGACTGAGGCGTCACATATATGGGACACCGCTGTGACCAAAGCCTGCATTGATATGACATTCAGGAACGATCCGATTCTTTACTGATTAAATTTATTTCAGCTGTAAGTATTTAATATCTAGGTGTTTTATGGGAATGTGATCAATTTCAGATCAATTTGAGAAGCAATTTTGATAGGTAAAACTTAATTTTTTGTGTCACGTAGCGTGGGGTGCTGGTCTTGACTTGGTCTCGGGTAGGTGGTCTTGACTACAACTCTGCTACGTGGCTCCTTGGTTGCATGTCCTCCCCCACCCACCTTCTTTCCATCCTCTTTCTGTTGGATGCCACTAGTGCCAAAAAAAAAAGTGAAGTTCATGCTATGTTAGGACAGGAGACAAGATGTTTCCATCCCTGAAATTATGATGCATAAAATCACATATCTAAGTCTAAACTATGTTACAGAGAGTAAACAATAAAAACATGCTTTATCTGTGGCATTGTTCATTAAAATGGCACATTTCTGATGTATTAAAATTAAATACGATTGGTTCATTTAATGATATTGTATTAGCGGTTAGGTAATGGATTCAGCAAGTACTTTTACTTTTAATACTTAAGTAGTTTTAAAAGCCAGTACTTTTTTACTTTTACTTAAGTACAAATGTTAATGTGGTAGTTTTACTTTTACTTGCGTACATTTTTGTCTGTGTATCTGTACTTTTACTTAAGTACATTCTTTGAGTATTTACTCCACCACTGATCTTCAAATGCTAACAATGTCAGACAAATGTATTCTGATGTCAACCGAATGAACACTTCTTGTATTCTTCTGCCTCTGAAATGGTTGGAAGCTGACAGAAGTTATGAGGGTGTTAGATCTCTGAACTGTGCCAGACAGTCCTGTACTTACACATCTTCTAATCAAAAGCGGGAGCTTCGACATAGCGCACTGACCGCCAAAGCAAAACATGGAAGGTGACCCTTTGCATCTGTAATAACAAGCTGGTTTCCTACATGTACCGAATACTTGACACGCCACACTGCCTTTGAAGTTAGCAACAGGGTATGTGTGGCTGGCACCTGTGCCATCATCTACCATCTGGGACTTTACTGGGCCAAGAACATCAATGGTTGCCTTTGAAGGAGTGCACATTGATCATCGAGCAGGAGCAGTGATGACATGGTTTATCTTCCATTACCATAAGCTTTGTCCCTGGGGGTGCTAATGCCTGTGTGGTTTTCAAATGCTACCTTGATGAACACAACATTCAAAGTAATTGAGGCTTACTGTTGGCAGATGCCACCAACAAATGACTCTTTTCTACAAGTTACCTTAAAGAAAAATGTTAAATTTAAAGAGATTATGTAAAATAGTCCTATATATCTTTATTTTATTTTATTTATTTATTTTTTGCTGTTGCCTTACTTGGATTAAGACAACAGAGCAAAACACAAACTTTTAGTTCTGACTATTTTTATTGTAAAGCATCTTTGAAAACCCTCTGAGGGTTGAAATGTGGTATGTAAGTCTGATGTCTTTTCATTTCATTATCCATAACATTTCTGATGTTATAGCAGTTACTGGATTTACATCTTAAATATATCTTTTTTTTATGAAAAGGCTGAGACTGGACATAAAGAAGTGGTAAACAACAACGTTCAGTGGTTTCAAATAACAGTCTACCTTGTTTTCGTCATTTTTTGTCCGTTTTTCTTGAGTATGCAGTTTGAAATAATACCAACAGTTCTCTACTGAAAAAAACCAAAAAAAAAAAAAAACAACAACAACAACAAAGGCCTCTAGATAGGAGGCAGCTCCCGTCGAATGCCACACTATTTGCTCTGCTCCGGGAGATCTGCACTGATATCAGGCCTCCCTCAGCCTTATGTCAGGGTATTAAGTCAGTGGTGTTTGAGGGGATGAGATCATTTTTCCGTTTACTGTGATGTGGACCAGTGTAATGGACACCTCTTGAAGCCAGGGATATGTTGCCGTTCTGCCTTTTGTCTCACTGTGTGGACCTACCTAACTACCTGTTGCCATTACACATATTTTTTCTGTCTGCCATCTTGTTATTTTGCATGTGTGACTAGCTGCCGAAAGGATTTGGATTGAACTCGACTGGTATTTCCCCTGACTCTATGATCTTTATGCGCAGGTTTTCCAACATAAAGGTTTTGTGTAATGTATACCTGGTAGATTGTGTAGTTATAGACCAACACATCCTCTTTTGTTTTGTAAACTGTTGTGTTTTTGGAACATATTTTGTTCATTAACTGTGCTTCTAAGGTTTCATAAAATCTAAAGTGATTGCCATGTGTGTTAAAATCAGAACCAAAATGCAGACAAGAAATAGGGCTCAGGTGCTGTGGTGGAGCAGGGGCAAAGCATTATCCACATATTCAGGCCTTAGTCCTCATGCCGGTGGTCGAAGGTTCGATTCCCGGCCCGGTGACATTTGCCGCATGTCTTCCCCCTCTCTCATTACCCTGTTACCTGTCGAACTACTTTCAAATAAAGGTCACTAGAGCCAACAAAACCTTAAAGAAATAGGGATCAACAGGCTAGTTGGTGAAATGAATAACAAAATACAGGTATTCTACAGAGCACAGGAAGAAGCACAATTAGTAGTACTGACCTTGCATTAACAAGAAATTTGACTTCAGTTTCAGTGACAAAGTAAATTAGGTGGAGAATGACATTGGATTTAGGTGAGGTTCACCAGAGGAATGTAGAACAACTGCGAATGAGCGGAGAACGAGGAAAGGTGAATGATAACACAAAGGGAGTTGAACTTGATACAAACTGCAAATCAAGAGGAAACAACTAATCTAAGAATACAAGTAAAAATCCAAAGAATAGCTCAATAAGAATTTCCTAACAATCTCAACACACAAGTAATGAACATATATGGCAAAACCTTAACGATAAAAATAAACAAGAAAAAATGAGGAAAGATCTTTCCAGCGATAGTGAACAACAAATAAATCATCAATTTTCATAGACTTTCAAAGAGCTAAGCGGAAGTTGTATGTCAATCACCAGGATCAAATCTCTCTGCAGACTACTGCAGCTCACCTGGCCCTGAGAAGCATGAACACATTACTCCACATGCAAGTAATTAACTATACCAAAAATGGCTTGCTGTCTGTTTCCCTGTTGAGTTAAAAATGTTGGTAACAGGTTTTAAAGTTTGGTATTTTAGTCCCGTCTTACTCCTCTAATCTCCCCACACACAAGTAAAACAAACTCAATCAACCAGACAGTCTCTCTCTTCAATGCTCCCATATCCAGACTGAAATAGAACGATAATATTGGGCTTTAGCAGGACCTACCACCAACATTATGGACTACTTGACGGATCCATACACACACTGCTAAGAGCATGGAGGCTTTAAAATTACTGCTTACGAGGCTTATGTTTTTTCCCTTTTATCTGGGAGCTCTTTGTGGCATCAACCCTAATCTTTAGCTCCCTCCACAGATTTTCAATCAGATCTTTCTACCAAGTCAATCCTTTGACTGGGCCACTCCAAAGCATTAATGTTATTTCTAGTTGGAGAAAACTTGTTGGGGGAAATTCAAAGATTGTTAGACCTAAAACCAATTTGGGTGCTAATAATTTTAGACTTCACTGTCACTCATCTGTTTTAGATGCTGCCTTCAAAAGATTTGTACAGAAAGAAGCGGAAAGTTGGGGTTTTGTGGATAAAGTTGTTATTGCTTAAAATATCAGAATTTCAGAATTTTCTCACGTTTTATTACACACATTACAATCAGTCAGTCTTTTCTTGAGAACCTTGCTCACTCTTAAGCAGAAATGAAAAGAAAAACACCTTTTCTCTTGTACTTGAATAGTATTATTTGGAAAATATTGATAATCTTTCTTGAGTAAATATTTTAGCTACTGTACCAAGTTCTTGTCATAATTGATTAGAACAAAGTAAAATAGGTTAAGAAAGTACACATAGTCCAAAAAAAAAAAAAAAAAACTAAGTCTGAATTATTCAGACAGATCATTTTTCAGACTTCAGAAAGTCAGAAGAATTAACAATCAAGACCTCTCCAAAGGTTATGGGACACTTTGCCTCCTTGAGAGAAGAATGCTAATTTTTGTCCATTTTTGTTGGAGCATTTGACAAAAATCAAATTATATTCACACCTTTAAACTGATGCACACCTCTAAAACCTAACACCCTCCCTCCCCCTGGCTCCCTCCATTAAGACAACTATTATGGCTTGTGTGTGTGTGTGTGTACAAACCAAACGATCAACTCAATGCAGAAGTGTTGACTCTGTGAAATGAAACACACTCTTGAAATTATTTCTCTAGTTCTGTTTGTCTTACGTCATGTGGTTCATGTGGGCGGTTAGTCATCCTTACTTGACTTTACTTTGTGTCTGTGGATACAAAATAAATAAGGAAAAAAAAAGCATGCACACAGACAGGAATCAATCTTTTCACGAACATAAAATCTGCAAAGAGACGCGTACACGCACGCACACACACACGCACATGCACACACACACATGCCCATCCTCCCCCTCTCTGCCCATCTAAGCATGACATCAGCTCATCCTGGGTTACCGAGCCTCCAGAGTGTCCTGATAGCAGAGATAGGGTAGGAAAGTCACTGATTAGCTGGGAATCTCGTTACACTGGAGCAATGGATCCCTCCCATCCTCCTGTTCTTCCTCCTCCTTCGCCACTGCCGGAGTCACACATCACTGACTCTGAGGCAGAAATGATCACAGAAACAAAGCAGTTTATTGGATTTACGTTTTTTTTAAACAAATGAACTAAACTTAAGCAGTGGTTTTCCAGTCATAAAGACCCCCTCAAAACACTTTTATGCCATGAGTCACACCCATACGTCTGCATGCACAACATTCACGTAATGTGCAATATTAATAGGGGATCTAGGGGTTCAGTATCTTGCCCAATGACATTTCAGTATGTGGCACAGAAACTGGAGTTGAGTAAACGTCTTCCGATTCACAGACTAAAATATTCACAAAACCAAATTACAGAAAACAATTTACTTAGTGTTTTTGCCATGAAAGGTCATTAATTATTCATACGAAGTGGCAACTGAGACTCTGAAAGAAGCAACACCAAGCAGCTGAATAAAGAGGAAGCTTATTATTTTAGTTGGGAACGTGCAGTGAGGACATTTCAGAAGATGTTTTAAATTTTTCGTTTATTTGGAAATGACATTGTTGGAGTAGTGGGTGTCGCTAAGAGTTACAAAACCCTGTCTGTATTTTCTAGATTGCAGTACTCCTTGGCATTTCATATAAAGAAGCAGAACTCTAAGCACTACCAGAACTTACTTGATGATTTGTCTTTCTTTCCTTACCCATTAATGCCATTTTACTAACTAGGGCATTTCATGATTTCTCAAACTGAACTCGATCAAATTAGATTCAATTTTTGCAATTCAAATTTTTCCATGCTCTTATCAGAAACACTTTTCCACATTTTGTCATGTTACCAAGACAATCATCATTGTATTTTATTGGGATTTTATGTGGTAGGCCAACACCAAGGAGGTAAAAATATCAAAGATGAAAGTACCAGTGGCTTAAATTCCTTTGGTGTTACTTTGTTTTCCATTGACGTTCACCATTACAAGAGGAGCAAATGTACGCTTGAGGGGATCCCTTTTTAAGACTCAATCAGTCCTTTGTAGGGTCCGCTGACCCAGAAAATGGATTTCAACAGCTAGAGGAAATGATACTCCGTAATCACCTTACTGGCAAACGCAGAGGAAGGAATGCACATGGGATCTCACACATAGTTGCAGAGCAGGATACTGAAGTATAAATACAGTTGCAAAATGGGTCCTATTTCCAATATATCCTTGAGGTGAAGCAGTTTCCCATAAGATAACGAGTGAGAAGACATTAAATCACGTTTTTGTCTTGTAGGTCATCAAGATGTTTGCTTGCTCTACTGTTCCCACTTTCAGCTAATATGTTCTTTTTATGTTTCCCACACATTCCTGTCATATATCAGAGCATTCTGCAGAGATGAGAGGAGGTATATCACATGTCCTTCGCATTGCTTTCCCGTGAGAGATGTGGCACACTGGTAAAAGGAGCCGGTAACTGTGTGGATGTTTTTTTTTTGTTTTTTTTTTTTTGCTTTGTTTTTATATAATCAAATCTTTTCATTAACGCCAGTAATTTCACTCAGTGTTGATAGATTCCTCTATTATCCAGAAAAACCTCACCATACCTGTTTTTTGTTTACGAATTTAAAGACATTTTAAAGATGTTTAAACCCTTTTACACCTGAAGCAAGGTCACACTGCACAATTTTACAGATACAGGTTAAATTCTCTTTCTTTTAGGTCTTTCTGATTTAAAAGTGGTTTACTGTGCCACTGATACTCATTGAACTGTAGTTATGTCAGAGAGGACATCTAATCTGGGAGGGTCTCAGTGAAAACATTGTGTCTCTGCTATGCTGTTACCTGCTTCGTTGCATAACAAGTGGTTCTCAATGGGCCATTCATGCACTTGACATTTAGAATCTTTGGAGGAACTGCTTTGACTGTACTGCTGATTGAGTTTTGTATTAAGTTTCACATGGAGAACTGCTGAGTTATAAAGATATTGCAGCTGTTATTTGTTTTGCTGGGAAGGATTTTATACTGATACAGCTCCTCCCAAACGTATTGACACCGTTTAAATTTGTGCCAACATAGTAGTAATTGTGGTGGAGGTCTTCGGCACATCTTTCACAGACTCATAAATGCAGTCCAGAGCAACTAACTAAACTTCAAGAAACTTCTTTTTAGCAAATGGTTTCTCTTTGTTCTGAGGAATGCAGTAATGCTGGAAAAGCTAGAACTGCATAGATACTGCGCTGTCTTATTGTGAGGGGAGTTTACACACAATCAGAATATAATACAGATGGTAAAACAAAATATAAAAACGGAGAAAAAAAATCTGCTATCCATCATAAAACAATTCATAATCTGGGATAGTAGCCATATTGCAGTGGACATAAATTTACAATAAAAGGATAAAAGGGGCATAAAAGAGAAAGCAATGTACATTTTATGACACAAGTAAGCTAAAATCTGCCTCATCGTTCAATAAGCAATGTTTTGTTGAAACAGAAGTTGAAACAAATTTCAAAATTGAAACTTATCTGGTTTCACAGAATAGGTACAATTCTAAAACACTCAAGAAAAGTGAGAGTTTGTCATTTAATTGCTGTTTCTCACAAAGTGGTGGGCCTGAGATGAAGCGTAATGATCAGAACCTCAATGATCATCACGCCTGGCGGACTCTGCCTCGACAACCCTTTCTGTCTAGCCCAGTTAGACCGTGACCAACATTTACAGATACATTTCTTCTGAGAAAAATCTGCTTTGCATTTCAGTGAAGTGCGTTGATTGTAGAATGAACCCTTCCAGGAGGCTTATTAGCATTTAAATGTGAGAGCAGATGGTAAAGGTAGGCGATAAAGTTTATGGTGACGTCCCCAGGCAACGATATGTAACGTGACATAAACCGCTGCTGTTATACTTGGTTTGAGTAAATATTATTAGAGAGTAGAAGATTGTAAATGTGTCTGTCTTGTTCAGTGTTCCTGTTAATGGCTGGTGCTTTTTGTGTCCACTCCACGTATTATGGTACAATTTTATAGAAAGGAAACTGAGAAGCTGACATGTGTGTCTGTGAACAAATTGTGGTAGCAGATGCCACTGTCAGGTCACTTTCCGTACTGCAGAATTTCTATTGGATGGAGGGAAAACTTGTCACAGAATGAAGAAAGTAGACAAAAAAAAAAAAAATTAAATCATATATTTAGAATGTTTTTCTTACGTTGCTGTGCAGCTAAATTATAACAGAATATTTTGTTTTACAGTGCAGAAACAACCAGTCACATTGATTGGCGCTCCTGGTAAAGGCTTAAAAAAATGCTCTTTCCTTTGCAGTGGCATTAACTAAGCACTGTTTTTGCCACTGCTGAAATACTTAAACTAAAACTTTTATGTGATGCTGAATTTTCCGTTGACCTCTCTTACAGTGAAGTGGTGCACTGATGCCACCTAGGGTTTAGACGTCTAACCAACATGACCCAACATGAGGAAAAGATCAGAGGAAAACGACTGATGGTGAATAAGTTGCGTTGGTTACAGTTAAAAGGGAAACTGCACAACTTGTCCTGTTCTCAAACAACAACAAAAGTAAGGTGAGGTGACTTTATAGGTAAAGTTGTGTTGTAGATCAGAGAGAACAGATTATGTTTAGACTTCTATGTGAAATCAGATGCACGCAAAACAACAAAAAATATCGGACATTTCTTGAAGATATTTAAAAATCAATTGCTGACACAGATATTTTAAAAAGTTTAATTAAATACTAATAACGGACATTGAGTAAAATAAAAATGATAAATAAAGAAGGGTCTCCGGAATCTAAGAACAGGTGAGAAAACAATAATACCGCAATTCAGTTAAGACCTACTTCAAATTAAGAATTCAGCATTGACAAAACTGCACCTGTAATATTTGGTCTTTATATTACGACCAGACTGATGCACCTGCGGCCCCAAGTGAGACTTCCAATCAGCCTTCCTGTCCGTTAAACCAGCTGGTTCAGTGAGCTTCTCTCCATCAGGGACAGGCTTTCAAACTGAGACTATACAGAGAAAGTTAAAGCTGACTCAATGACAGGACAAAAGGTGCTGTAAGGCAGTGTTTTAATTCTGTAGACAGTAGTAAACAAGAATTTACGAAAAAACAAACAAAAAACAAAAAAACAAAACTGATTTTAAACTGCTGTGTGAATTGACGTATAAGTGTTGGATTGTAAATGTAAATTGCAAGGTTTTTGCAAGGCAGAAACCTACAGATTTATAGGAAGGTAAATTTGTCAAAATGGTTGAAAATGAATGAATGAATGAATCAATTCTTACCACATCAGTTCAAATGTTACAGAAAAAAGTCAGACAGGAACAGGGCAGTGACAGCACATCACGAACTGAAATTAAATCATTTTCTGCTTTTCCTTCCCGTTGTAATACATATCACAGCTGGTTTTGGAATACTTAAAGCTGGGTAACATTAGGTTTGTGGAAGAGCTCTGATTTCAACACTGATGAGGATTTATATAATGTGCATAAAGCATTAGTCTGTGTCCGGAAATCAACCTGAACTCCGGCAGGTCTGCAAACAGGAGAGGTCAAATATCCAGCCAGAGTTATTCCAAAAACATATTCAGATTTGCAAGTGGCTGAACGTCACCTGCTAAGAGACATTTAACCAAATATCGTTGGCACTGTATGTAAAATTGAAACCACATATATTTACATGCATAGATACAGCACCGTTTTAGTTCAGTTAGGTTCATTCTTTTCAAATGTATTTTTTAACTTTCTACAAATGTAGACGTTCACACAACTTTCCCACACATTTGGTAAGATTGCATTTTATTATCTCTGTTATTATTTAAAAATAAAAAAGCTGCAGGCCCTTTTAAAAAGTGTATTTAAATGTCTGGTGTTAATTGCATAGCTTAAGCATTCAATTTTAAAGTGCGCTGATTAGAGAACATCCAAAATAAATTCCAACTTGTATATCATTCAGTCATCACAGCTGTATGTTGTACATTATTCTATCCTGTAAAAAATGTAATTGTTTTTGTTCATTTGTGCCCAGGCAAAAGGACAGTTATTTAGCTGAACACCAGGTGGCATCAGTAAACTGCTAAACAGTAAAAGAAACCCAAGGGCCAGAGGAAGAAACAGCAACAACTTTTAATGTTGTTTCTTTTATTTTATTTTCCTTTTACAACATCAATAGTGCCAAGGAGTGAACTCTACCTCACTGTCTTCACCGGAACAAATCCAAATATATTTCAGTTTTTATATGACTATTGGTTTTTTGTCCTGTTAAAAGCTGTTTTTTATTATTATTATTATTATTATTATTATTATTGAAAAGCTACAGTAGCACAGAAAAAGAAGAACATGGAACTGAAAATAGTTTTAGTTCAAGGAAAGATTGAAAATTATGTTAGAAATTGTTAAAGGACTGATATCTGATATCTATTTTGAACTTGTTAGGTATCTTATTATAAAAGATCATTGCATTGTTTTTATTTTATGATACAGTTCGAACAGAGACAATAAACGTATTTACAGACATACCTAAAGTGTTGAACATTTTCTACAATTCATTATATTACAAACATACTTCAGTGTATTGCTGAAAAAACAAACAAACAAACAAACATCCCAAAAGCATGATGCCTCCAACACCATGTTTTACTCTGAGGATGATGTGTTCAAGGTGATTTGGAGACAAAACTTCTTTTTCATGAATGGTGCTTTGCATGTAGGTGTTTTGAATTTCTATTTCATCAGAACAGAACAGAACAGAACACTCTCTTCAACATATTTGCTGTATCCCCTACAAGACTGGGAAGGAGGTTCTGAACAGCAGACAGTTTGGAACAATGTTCGACTCACTCTTCCATCAAGGCCGGATTTGTGGAGTGCATGACTAATATCTAATAGTTGTCCTGTCAACAGATTCTTCTGCCTGAGCTGTGGAGCTCTCCTCCAGAGTCGCCATCGGTCTCTTGGCTCCTTCTTTGATTAGTCTTCTCCTTCACAGCCTGTCAGTTTAAGTGGAAGTCAATGTCTTGATAGGTTTGCATTTCTATTTCTCTGAGTCATTTCTATTTGTTACAAAGAAATGAAATAACATAAAGTTTCCTGTCCTGCTTCACTTACCTATTCTGTTTTACTTCTACAGTGATTCTAACCACTCTCTTTTTTTTATTTTATGCATAGAAATGAACATTAACAGAAATAAATCAGGTACCTGTGAGGTACATTTTAAAAGCATTTAAAAAAAAAAAATATGTTGACCCCAGTAAATTGTGATTATTTTGTTATTGAGCTGTTCAAATTTTAGATATTATTTTTAAGCGTTTGTAAGTTAATTTTATTTATTTATTTTTACGTTTATAGAACAGAATATTGTGAAAATGTAACATTTAGCAAAAACAGATACAATTATATCTGGTTATGTGCTAAAACTATTTCTGGGTATCTTAATGTTTCACCTTTGTTCCTTTGACGTTGCACTTTAATTAGGAATTCTTCATCAAGTTTATTCCTTTTGGTTTAGAAGGGCATCTTATTAGTTGAGGCAGAAATATTTATTTAGGTGCAAACAACATTTTTTTAAAAAATACAATTAGATCGTTCATTATGCTTTACTGTTGAAATTAGAGCAGCCTGTAGATGCAACATCGTATTTCTCCCTCCACTTTTAAGTTTTGAGCAAATTTAACAAAATAAATGTGCTCATTTGCAAGGTGCTCTATTTTATACTAAAGCAATATTAATAGATCATTAAGGTTTTATCGCTCCACTTCCTTTTCAAGATGCGTTAGAAAACTTTTCCTTTGTTTGTGAATATTTCAAGAAATACAAAATCTCAGGTTGCAAAAGAATCAAAAATAGTTTCCTCCTTTTCACCACTGAATATATCAGAACGTGCAGCCTATAATTTACCTCCAGATTTCCGCTTTTATTCTCCACGTCTCGGAGCACCGTTTCAGTCTTGCCCACTCGTTTGACCTCTGGAGGAAATCCACCCAATCTGGTAATGATGTCACTTTTCCGAGCCTATCACGAGCAATTAGCGTTTTGCACAAGGACACGTGCACACAGACTCGTACGGAGGCACGTAAATACACACGTGCACACACACTATAATTAAGAAATACTTACATAAACAGAGTAATATAATATCTTAAAACCCATTTTGAGAGAGCTCTGAAATAAACCTTCAGCTTATTGCATTTGTCAGCTCTCAAAAACTGACTGGTTGTGTTTCTTCACCCCATTGCTGAGATTTTTTTTTCTCCCCACTTTCTGATGAAACGTTGAGCAGAAGATGAGTGAAATCTTGCCGTCTCTGATTTAAAAAAAAAAAAAAGAGCTTGACAGGACTAGAGAGAGCAGGCCGAGGCGAGCAGAAGCAAGCAATAACATTTTTTTTTTTTTAATTCGTCAAGGTCCTCTTTTTCTTCTTCCCATGGAGCGTGGGTATAGAATAACGGCGCTGTGACCGTGTGTCTCGTCCTCATGACAGATTGACAGAAGCACCATTTCTCCTCCGTCCTTTATTTCACAGATGAATACACTTTTCTCCTAATGAGAAAGAGGAGAAGCATGTAAGTGATACAGAAAAAAAGGAAATATCTGGTGGGACTCGGGCCAAGAGGGTCGAGTTAACATTTCAGTGACATTAAATAAGCTCAATATTTGTGGTCAGAGTTTTGAAAGCTGGAAGTTGTCATTAATCAGTGAAGCAGGCCTTGTGCTTTTATCACAGCACTCTTGTCCTACAGTGCAGACTGATTAATGAACATTTTATTGCACCACAAAAAACTGTCTTCGTATCAACATTTTGAAAACCTACTTCATAAGATCAAGAAAGAACATTTTTAATGCAGAGATTACGGCTTACACAATCATGGGAATGCTGCTGATTTGACAGTTGTCCAGCAGCCATTGTAACGTTGTAAAAAAAAGTGGTTAAGCTACAACCGAGATCTTTTCTGAGGACGCTGGCTGTTCTGAGCGCGGAATCTGAGCATATTTGTGAAAAGTTTAGAGGAAGGAAAAACTGTGGTGCACAAGCAACTGAGACAGCCACAGCCTTGAGAGAAATGGGAAGAAAATGTTTGTGGCAGCTAAACAAGCCTGAGACTGCAGCTAAGCTCAGAGTTTCAAGAGCTGCGTGGACTGTAAGTGGTGATTTGTGGAGCCGTGTCATCTGCTGCTGTGTTTTATCAAGTGAAAGGCCAGACTGGACATCTACCCAATATTTACTGCTTCCCTGTGCTGCAAAACTCGATTGAGGTCACACTGCTAAAAATAACAATACCTGTTTTAAAGACCACGAGGCTTACCTGGTTAGCAACCTCACCTGACCTTGGACCCTGGAGAGAATTAGATGCATCTTGTAAAATATGCACCTGCATACATAAGAGCAGTTCACTCGTTACTTTGCTCTCTTCTTAAAACCACAGACCTTTGGTTATGAGGCATCACAGCTCCTGAGTCAAACCCTGGGCTGATTCCTAGGGCAACATTTTATCTTCCACTTCACTTTTATTTTATTAGATGAACTAGTTTATTGCTTTAACATGTGTCCCAGCATGTTTAAAAGCAGATGGAAAGATTCTAATTGATTTTCTGTGTTTGACTCCGTTAAAATGGAAAGAGGGGGACTTTTTGTTTAACAAAAAAAAAAAGGGATGATGCATATGTAAACCTTTTAAATCATTGATAAGTGTTTTAAATCATACCATTTAAATACCACTATGGTCAGATAGCAATCTTAGGGGAAAAACATGTTCATTCTAATTTTGGCTGTGGATATTGTTTAATCCCTATTTTTTTTTTTTCAAGAAGCTGTTTCCTCTGATTTTGATTTGTAGTTGTCATCTTCCGTAATCCAAATTTCCTTTTGCTTGCTGTCAGATTCTTGTGTGTTTCGTTACTGCCGTCTGTGAAGTTTGCTTTCGATCAATGGCGCTCAGAGCGAGCTAGAGCAGGATATTTGTTTTAAATAAAAGTCCTGTGCTCCTCCTAACTCCTTAACGCCTCACTGTCCTGGATTTGAATCATCTCTCCTCTTTTCTTGTTAGGGCAGTTTATCACTCCAATTTATCTCAGCCCCAATGAGACACTTGTGAAAGTCATGTATATTCCTGTAAGCATGAATATACATGACTAGTCAAGAGTCAAGAATTTGTCAGCTGGAATGCAGTGATACCTATTCCAGAATTCTCTGTGTTTTAGAACCAACTCACCAAACCTTTCTGTAAAACCAATCACACCCATGGGAGAAGCGGCTTTATTTTCAGGGTTTATTTTTATCAAATTCCTTCTTCAGATGCGTTCCCTTGGATTATGCAGAGCTCCTGCAAAGCATTCAAGCAAATGCGCATGAATGGATGAGCCTGGCCGTACGTCGGTGGCAGTTATCATTCCAAGACATGTCGTTGTAAAACCACGGGGTCTGGGCGATGCATTTCAATTATGAGCATTTTTATGTGCCAGAGACGCAACCCGCACAACCGCTGCTTCACCTGCTGAAATGAATAAAAACGATCTCTACGCAGATTTATACCGAAACCAGCCACATCAGTTAGCCCCACAATGCTTTCACCATCATTTCAGTCAACACCAGAGAGAAGAAATGATGATGATGATAAAAAAAAAAAAAAAAATCCCATTGAGAGATTGTCTAGGCGGGTTGAAGTGCTATGATTTCAGACGGGAAATGTACTGGGAAAGCAGTTAAGAGTTTAAGATGATGCAAGCAGAATGTGACATTTATTCATTTCTGCAGCAAATACGCAAGGGAACAAATCCAATGTAATAACTCAAATAGGAATAGAAACACATTTGTACCAGTTAAAAATCTGAAGTTTCTTCCAGCCCTGCTTTTCCATCGGCAGCAGTATCTGTTGTTGTTTGGAGGGTCACTGCAGTAAAACTCCGACTAAGACATGAATCCCTTGTAAGCCCAAATGTAACCTGAATATTTAAACATTTATATCAAAGTCGGACAAGATCTCTTATAATGTAATGTAATCTTATTGAGAGCTCACAAAGCAAAATTAGCAGGATTTTTTTTTTAACTTTAAAAAGTTTGTTTGGTTAAAAAACAAAACAAAAACAAACTTAACGGTAAATGCATACTTCATTAATTTTGGACTCAAAATTAGAACATGGCTTCCAATCTATACAATTGGAAGCCATGTTCTAAAACTAAAATTTTTTGTTGTCAAGGCAAAGGTACATTGCAAATTACAAACAGAGAGAGAAAGAGAGAGAGAGAGAGAGAGAGAGAGAGAGTCGTGAGTAAACAAATGAGAAAGTTGAATATAAATGGACAGCTGTCATTTGCAATGAACTGCAAGCGTAAGGCTCCAAGACAAACAGAACAACTAAATCCTGGAGCATGACAGAGATGCTCCAATATTTCTATGTCTGCATACTAACAATTCAACACAGTGGGTTTGTTCACGTCGACTGGCCTTTGCATTTGTATCCTGCCAGACATGGACTGGACAGCAGATTTACAAGCCAGCACAGCTATGCAGATGTGGAACCAAAGAGCAAGTGTTATTTTGTTTCCCCCAGTGCCCACGTGTACTGTCTCCTGTCCTCGTCCCCCCCATCCTCACGCCTCCTGGTCTCCCAACCACCCCAGCTCCTCTTGTTGTACCTCTCCATCCACCTCGCCGCAGCATCCCTGCTGGGTGGTGCCTGTTTATCTCTTCCGAGGTTGCCATGATTAATGAGGCCCTGAACACATCCCCTATTTCCCTTGGACCCAGGGAGCCCCACAGCTGAGTAAACAAGCCCAGCCGCTGCGCTTCAATCCCAGCTCTCAGCTTGGTTGACCATGGAATCCCCCCCTCCCCCCCCACAATACAGGTAGCGACACATAAGAACCGTTCAAACCTTTTCTGTTTCACTGAGCATTTAGATTTACAACAGTGATGAAAATCCAACAGATTTATCAGCCAGATTGTGGGTAAATGTATATAAAAAAAACATCTTTAGCAATTCCTTGAACATGTGTGGCCACATGCATGTTGGCCTTCTGGTCAGCAAGTTCACAAGAGACCCAGTTTCCTTAGAGCTGATTTATTACTTTCTTCAGGTTCTGTTGAATGTAAGCTGTGACGAAGTTTGCGGTTTCGTACGTCCTCAGAGAGCGCGTTACATCATTAAAAATACACAAATACATGACATGAAATGGATCTGTGAAGCACCAAGTAAGAATGACAAATCCTTTTGGCTTAAGTGAGGGTTTCAGTGTAATCAGTTAAACAAACACGCATCATTTCAAACTATTTAAGAACAATCATGTGCAGAGGATCAGTTTCTGATGAAATCCAATTGCGAAAAATAATCAATCTACAATAAAGTGAAAAAAGTTGCCCTGACAAAGGTTTCTTCTTTTTTTGCTCCTCCCAAATATTTAAAATGATCACATACAATTTTATATCATACAGAATATAACCACAGTAAAAGCAAATGTCATTTTTAAAATTATTTTCCATAAGTGCCATTGAATCTTTTACGTCTGTTTGGAGGAATTTTGCTACATTTTGCTTCAAAGAGTTGCTTGTAATTCAGACACATTAAGGTTTGAGCATGGATGGATGTTTAGGGTCACATTACAGAACAACTGGATAAAAGCAGAATTAATTTGCAAAAAGGCAAAAACCTTTTCACAGCTCTGTATACCTAACCAATGCTAAAAAAAAATCAATAGTCAATTTAAGTTAGAGTTTACTTAATAAATGTGGATTTTCTCATTACCAATTGATAATAATAATAATAATAATAATAATAATAATAATAATAATAATAATAATAATAATAATAAAAACCTGCCTGGCCAGCAACTTGTGAAATTCAGAACAACTTTATTCGTTGATGGCCGTTTTCAGAGCATAAGGGTGTGAGATACTTTAATACTTGCCATATGAAGAAATTCCTCACGTCAAACTTGATGTGCAGCTTTGACAAATTTCCCCTACACACAACATTAGCCTCCAGTTGTGCCTTCCCAGAGCTCCCAGTTTGCTTAGGATAAAACCAGGTGCCAAAAGCTTGTTTGTTGTGTCAGGCTAGGGGTGTCAAATGTTGTGTTCAAGACCCAGCAGGGATACTTTCACCCCACCAGTCCTGACTTGGACTTAACAGGTCTTACGTCCACCACTGTCCATTTCTTTAGTGGGGTGAGAGGCTTTTATTGAGGTCATCTCATGTTTGGAGCCATTTGTTGATATTCATCCCTCCCTTTTGGAAATGCTTGCCCTTGAAAGTGTCAAAGTTAGCAGTCTTTTATTAACGCTAAACAAATTTACGAGCTGTGTACTTAAAAAGACTGATATTTTTTATTGTTCTTGAAAATAGCTCATTCAGATCAGAAATCATATTTGCAAAAAAAAAAACTATGTTTTAAGTATTTCCACTAATTCTCAATTTGATTTATGTCTGGACTTTGACAGGGCCATTCTAAAATGTGATTGTAGTCTGATCTGATTTTATTACTCAACTCACAATTTAGGCTTGTTTTGCTGGAAGGTGAACCTTTCCAGTCTCGAGTCTTTTGCAGCCTCTGACAGGTTTTCTTCCAAAAATGCCTCTACATTTAATGCCTCCCATCTACATTTAGCGCAGGAATGCAGATGGGTGAAATACTTTAATTCCGATTTAATCTAGCTAGATAACCTCTACATATATGTTTAATATGTTCACTACATATTAACAGTACTTCTTATGTTTTTCTTGCCACACTTCACATTTTGAATACAATCATTATTTGCTTAGATTTTTATAGGAAAATCACCAGCAACACAGTGGGTCAGCTTTAAGAAAGTAGGGCTTATCTCAGAAAGGTCTCTCACTGTCCGGTGGATGCAGGTGATGATTGATTAAACACAAAAGACAAACACATGCTCTAGTTTCTTCACTGATAATGGTTCTTCTTACTGAGTGTTCTGCTGAGTGGCTCAGCGAGTGATGATGGCTAAATGTGTCCCCATCAGTTATTTTGCCTTTCTCTGCATGTTCGGAGTATGTAACACACGTGTGTGAGTCTGTGTTTTCGTGTGAGTCTCAAGAAGTGCTACAGAATCCCCTGGTAGCTGGTGCCATGATGTGGGATCAAGGAAAAGTGCAAGTGTGTAATGGATACAGTTGTCTCCGGTATCAAGGCCTTGTTTCCAGGAATGACTGACTGACTGGTTGGTTGGTTGGTTGGCTGGCTAGCTGAGGGCGCCTGGCCTGTCTGTTCCCATGTCTACCCATCTGTCTCTGGGCTCAGTTTGGAGAGGTGTGAGATGAAGAATGGGGAGCCGAGCAGATGTACAGCCATTATCCTGATGACGTGGTGGAGTCACGGTCCTGTGAATGTGTGGGAAGGCAGAGTCATGCAAAGAACTAATGGACGTTGGTGTTGGAAGAGATAATTCACAAAGAAAATGGCAAAGTATTTGTTTCACTTAAACTTTTTCACACATTGTTGCATAGCAACCAGAAGCTTCAGTGCATTTTATTGGGATTTCATGTGATACACCAAACCAAAGTAGGTTATGTTGGTGAAGTGGAAGGATACAGGTCTTTTGACTTGTTCTACAAAAAAAAGAGAAAAAAATCTGAAAAGTGTGACAGTCAATGTTTTGCAGAATATGTCTCTACAGGCCTTGCTTGAATCTGTTGATTGTAACAATGGATTCTTTTTCCTCAACTTCACAGTTTTGTAGCACTTTGTGATTACCTATTAAATATAATCCCGGTTGATATACCAATTCTTTGGTATATCATTGGTAGTTTGTCGTGGTAATTTGAAAAAACTACTGAAAAGTTCATTTGCAAGGCACTGTATGAAATTGGTTCATGGATATGTTTATTTTTAATAGCAAAGCAAAAGCAAAAGTTGAAGCCAAATATTTTTATAGCTTCTCTTTAACGGGAAGCAGTTCCAGTGAAACCTCCTGTGAGAAAAGTTTGTGGATTGTGCACAGCAGCCAAGAAATTGTTGTTGGAAAGTTTATGCTATTAAATTGTCTCTGTTATCAGCAGCAAAAGGGGAAGTTCCATTTACCTACCGTGTTTTTGGTCTGGAGACAAACCTCGAGGGTAAAGACAAGGACAGTTCAGTAGCTTGCTATCAGCCGTGTGTGAATGTGCCCTTTGAGAAACAAAGAGCAATAAAATTGACTATTATTATATCAGACTTGTGAAAACTCTAGGACGTCTTGCTCGAGGGGTTTACTACTATCTTGACAATTGTTCTGTGCCTCTCCTAGGCTTTTGCTAGTTTCTTTAAAAACCTCTCTAGAGAAACAGTTCAACCACTTTCAATGTTTCTCAGCTGCGTGGGATTCCTGTAAAGATTCGATAAGGTCTTTAGAGGAATCATAGTCGTCAATTTTTTCCCAAGTAAGGAAGAAGCTCAGTTCAGAGTGAGAGAAGCATGAAGTTCTGGTTTTCATCCTTGAACAAGTAAGTGAATCAAAATCTAGAAGTCGCCCTCTGCTGCGTGGTTAGTGGTCTTTCCCCATTTGAGTCTTCTCTTGACCACCAACCTCCATTATTTCCATCAGATGACAATGACATTGCAGTTACGTCAGTCTAACGTCACGGCCGTGGCTGACTTGGTGTTCTTCAAGATCGTCTTTATTTCATCGGTGTTAAATCCACACAACTGTTTGATAGACCAACATACCTGGCAGCATAGCAAATGAAAGGCTCTTTCAAGTCATCCTTTTGTTCTGTGAGCTACATCTGTTCCTTACAGCCACGATCAGCTTAAAATTTCATCTGGTGGGCCTGGAAACCCCCTATTCTGCAGAGTAGGGAGTTAAGGTTGACGCACCAATTAAACCAACTTGACAGGTAGTCATCAGACAATATGCATGTACAACTTGAAAGGGAAATCAGGGATCGCGAACCAAGTTTGACGTTGACAGCAAAGCAGAACAAAGACAGCAGAACTCCTTCAGACCATCAGAGTTTGATGAAGGTAATAGCATGCTGAGGTTAACACACCAAAAACATGGCTCATGTCAAAAGCTCTAGATGCATTTTGACACCTTGCCAGAATCCCTAAGAAAAAATACCACTCGTCTCACAGAAGTGAATGTTGGGAACTGCATGCTATGGCTCTTTTAATCTGCAACCCCAGCTACAATGAATTCAGAACTATGTTGTGAAAGGACAGCGTGATTCATAATTTTCTGCCAGTTGTTTCCTGCGTCAGGCTTTGGCAGACTATAAACATTACAGCTGTATTTTCCTTCTTTCCGATATTTTCGTCAAAAATTATTATTTAAAAAGATATACATCTTATGTCTGTGAAAACAGCTGGTATGCATTTGGTTTGCTGAAATTAAGGTGTGATACAGAAAGGGTATGAAGGCATCTGAGGGTGTGTGTGCGCTCGAGTGGTTTAGTGCACGTCCCCAGTTTGCAAATCCGATTACAGTTGTACGTGCATGTGCATGAATTGAGCATCTTTGGCCAGTGAGTGGGAGTGTGTCAGGCAGTGTGTCTGTGCATTGTTCTATGCATAGTCGCATGTTTGAGAGGTCAAATGATCGCGGCCTGTCTGTCTGAGGTCTGGCTCCCCATGGGGCCTGAGCTGCTGGCTGGAAAAGCTCTCTGACGCTCTTCCTCTGTCTTTCATTCCCACTGTCCACTGCTCTCCCTCTCTCTCTCTCTGTCAGGCCGGGAGAACACAAACAGAGGTGCTGCCTTCGTGAGGCACAAATCCCCACTTCCTCTGAAACTTCCAGCGCCGCTTTTTTCCTGTCCAAATTCCACAGCCATTAAACTTTCCTGGCTGGAATTCAGAAAACAACTCAGTAGAGAGAAATATGGAGGAGTGGGTGGAGGTTGGGGGATGAGGGACTGGATGGGATGGGGGGTTGGAGGGGTGCAGTCGGAGCTGCCCTCCCTCCCTTTCTCCTTCCCCCTTCTGTCTCCTCTCCTCTGGATATCACAGATATGTGCTCCCGCTGACTACCTAAAATAAAGATCTGACTTCATACTTGTTTTCATTGCTGATCAGGTTTCCTTAAAAGTGTCTACTGGTTTTGTAGAGCAAAGGTGCCCTTGCTCTACATCCTCTCCAATCCCCAGAGCCCGGATGATATAAACCATGGTCAGATTAGTCTAGGGTAAATATTCAGCACAAGGCTGTGATCTTTGGACTTTATTACTTCTGGTGCTGCTTTGGTTCACCAATGGTAGTTACACAACACAAACAACGTGGCCTCCCACTCAGCAGGCCAGCTGAGGGAGAGGTGTTGCTACCATGTTGGACACATTTGCACTTTCTCACTTTCTTTGAGTTGCGTCAGAAAGAAGCTCCAATTTGCAAACGTGAGTGTTAGTGACTACCTACGGGTAGCCCCACAAACTGATATGACTGCTGAAATTCACCTTGCATGAGTATTAATACCCCTTGGAATGTCATCACATCTTCACATCTTGTCTCTTTAAAGAACCTAGAGAAAAACTGTACAAGTCAGTAATTTTCACTGTGGTTACAGCTTCTAGTCCTTTGGCGTCTACGCCACATACAGAGACTTGAATATTTTATTTTTCTTCCTTTTGAAATACCTCAAACATGCATTCAAGTTCGAGGTAGAGCCTCCAAAATCATCAGTTATCAAGTCTTGGCAGATATTCATATTTTAATTTAGGTACATACTTTGACTTGACTATTCTAAAACAGTAACATGATTTTATTTAAATCCTCCTCTTGTTGACGTGTGTTTAGGATCATTGGCTGGCTGTTAACAATTCTAAACATGGAATTGTCCAGCACTTAGCTTCAATCTCTGACCAGCTTTTCTGTACTTGCTAAAGAAGAGCTCCCCCACTGCCATGTTCCATTCTGGAGAGGATGCGTTTAGGGTGTATGGCTTTCTCCACAGAACTCAGAACAGTTGTTTTCATACTACAATTAAATGACAAACACTTTGTACTTCATATTGGCCTACTTCTTGATCTATCACCTATAACCACCATGAAAAAAAGAAACTGAAGTTTGTGGCTTTAATGTTACAAATGTAAAAAATGTTCAACGGGTTTGAATATTTTCACAAGTGACTATAAATCCAATCTTAATGAGAAAAAACAAAATAGGGCGAGGGACTAATTTGTCTTTCTTTTCATACATGCAGTCCACCATGGTTCCTTTTGAAATTCTCTGCTGGTGTAGTTGGTATCTGGAGAGTATTTTCAGTCATGAAGAATGGTCCACAATGGTGAGACCAAGGTACTTAATGCAAATGTCTCCCATCTAAATCAAATGGGTGAATTACCCCCTCAGCAAGTAATCAAGCTCTGCAGAGGTCTGGTAATGATCCGTTCTTTTGATTCAGGGTTGTTGAAACAGGGATACATCCAAAAGATGCACCTCAGTGGTTCTGAAGGCCTGGTGTTAGAGATTTCTGATCTAAATAATCCTGTTTCGATTTGACTGCAATTAGATGTAGTTACTCCATTCATGTAACAAAATAAGATAAATACTAAATTGTGACTTAGGTTTTATGCTAAGCCTGCACATTTCTTCATATAGCTATTTTTCATTGAGACAAATACTATAAAACAACCACAAAACTGCAATTTTAACCAAATGTGAGTATGATGGTCGTTTGCACATTTTGCTGGGAAAGCTCATGGCTGATCAGTTGCACATTTAAGTGACTTTTAGTGTGATGTAGGTGTTAGAGAATGAGAGCGTAACAGCGATGGAAATGCTAGGGAAAGGTCTAATTTACCTAAGACACAGCTTTATCACATGTCTTTGGTGTTGAGGATGACCTTTACCTCCCTCATCTTTTTTCAAGCATAGTCTTCTAACTTATTCAAAATCCCCAGAGATCCACAGGTCAAACCAGCTGCTCAGACTTGTAAAACCCAAAGGATTAATGAGGAAGGAGAGTCTGCGTGCGCTTGTGTGACAGAGATGGACAACAAGCTAGCTCTGGGGGTCTATAGGAAGATATTATGGAAAGAACTCACCAGTCTAAATGAGAACAATCTGCTCTGGCCACAAGTACCTCGAGAGAAAGAGGAGTGTGGGAGGGGGGTGAAGCGGGGAGACCAGAAGAAACTAAAGCACAAGGCAAAAGGGGAAAAGACTGACAGGAGAAGGAGAAGAAAGTCTGAGACACCTGTGGCGGAAGCTTGCTGTTTGGTTGGGGGTGTTTTCAGGGGTGAAGTGACTGACTGCAGAGCTGAGTCCTGAACTCCAGCAGAGCCAGGCCACTGCAGCGAACAGCCGTGCTGTAATAACTCAGGGACTGGGGGGCTGAAAGGCGATAGCTTGGCAGGAATTGGTTTACAGCCGAGGTAGTCTACACTTGTGGACACCAACTTCCCCTTCAGACATAGGCAAACTCAAAGCACTGGCTGTAAGGGTAGCTTTCTTGTCTGGCTACCTATTTGTAGAGACCTGTGCAGGGCAATGGAAGCAAGATGATGGAAGAGGACAGGGTGATGATGACTGATTGTTGGTTTGTGAATAGCTGGTGATGATGATGTATAGCAGTGGCAGTGGCATTTTTGCACTTAGGCTTCACATGGTGTTTTTGCAGAAAGTAAGGGTCTGTCCTCTGTGAGAGGGGATCATGAAAAGGGATACATTCCACTGGTTTCACACCAGCTGGCACCCAAGATTCTAGCATGTATCTGGTTAATACACCACAGTTTTTGATGTGGTGTTAAATGGCCGTAACAATCAACAGTCTGACAGTAGGAAGTGTTTAGGGCTTAGGAGATTACCTAAAAAGCCATAATTTCAGAATGTAAAAGCTTTCACAAAGACTTCCTCGTATACATTTCTCTTTTGCTGTGCCCACATTTTGATATATTTTTAGATACTTTGCTAGCATAAAAAACAGCAAATGTATACCAAAAAAAAGTATAAATCCTGGGCACTATATATTGCATAAATACATGTTTTTAAGCTTTTTCCATTAAAATATGATTCTATTGTCTGATTTTTTTTTAAGCTAATTTATATGCATTGTGTATACTGTGCAAAAATATTTTGCAGATGAGCTGGATCAATTCCTGTAACAGACAAGACAAAAACTAACATAATATATTAAGGGATCTTATAGCTAATTTTTGTTTATTGCAGGATTCAAACTGCAGTGTCAAGCAAATCAAACCCTTTGAGTCTCTTGTTTCCCTCTTGTCTACTCCCTCCTGGTTCTCGGTGGCGCTGCACTAAGGACCACTGAAGGAAACATGAAAGCCTTTTTAAACAAGACACCGAGTGCAACTTCATTCTTCACCGACTGAAAACAATAATGGAGTGGGGTCGAACTTTAGCAGTCATCGATAGGTTCTCACTGTGCACAGCAACATTCACATACACTCCACAGATTTAAGCTGTAATAGAGAACTGATTGATATAAAAACCCAATCTTTCAAGGATAAACTGGATAAGAAAAACATCAAATGTGCTGGTGGCTAAGTAATGCTAGGTGGTGTTTTTTTTTTATTTTTAAAGGATTACTCCCCTCAAAACTGACAGCCAACGTATTTTCTCACATTTGTGCGGCTGCTGCTAGCTGAACAGGACCTCTCTGGGGGAAGCCGAGAGATGTTAGGAAAGCAGTAAATCAACATTGACCTGTGGCCACAGATGGTCTACAGTGATGGCCCGTGTTGCCGTTAGCGGTAGGCAGCTAACCTGCCCAGAGTAAACAGTCAAACAAACGCAGAGGTTACGCTGAGGTTGTTTAGGTTACGTCCACACTGCCTGCTGATCAGCATAACATGCTGTCAGTTTACACAGACAAGTTCAATCAAAGACTTTTCTGAAGGGATTAGTGATGACACAATGAACCTCTTATCTCCATTCATTTTAGACGACCCTGAGAAGTAATGAGGCAAACAAAAAAGATCAAGCTGTGCTTTTTCTGCGTTCTACAAGAAAATGAACTGTCTGCCACTTTTCAGCTGTTTTGTCGTTTTTACTGTCACATTGTTTTATGGAAGAACAGAAAAAAACTTTGACTCAATGACGGGACTCACTATTCTCGTCTCTGTTTCTATACACCAACAAGGCAAAACATTGTCATTATTTGCCTAATAGTGTGTCCATCTTCCTTTTGCCACCAACCTGGCTTCTCATTACTTCAACTGTATTCAGCTATGTGGGGTGTGCTCTTGCATCTGCACCAAGTTGTCAACAGCAGATCCTTAAATTCCTGTTGGTCTTCAGGTAGGGTCTCCATGAATCAGATTTGTTTGTTCAGCACGGCTAAGAGAGGTTTGGTTGAACTTAGATCTGAGGAAAATAGAGGCCAAGTGGACACCTCAAACAGTTCATGAGCTATTCTAATTTATGGCAGGATCCACTTTCCATTTTCCAGCATCAGCAAATGCTGTTTCCATCAAATGGTCTCCATGGGTTCCAACAGGGCCTTGGCCAAGTGGTAGAAGATACCATCCACATTAACGGTAAGCACCAAGGGTTTCCCAGCACAAGATAACTCTAACCATTACACCACACACACATCCGGCCATCCAAATAATGAAGAAGAAAATTTGATTCATCTTTCTCTGCGGCCATCTTCTTCTGATCCAGTTTTGATGCTCTCAAGCCTGTTGTCATTTTAACTATTAAATCAATAACCTTGCCCATATATCATTCTAAAACATTTAGTTTAAATGCTTACTTGTTACTCAAAGTACAATTCAACATAAGAAGATAATCGGTGTTACTCACTTCTCATATCAGTATTAAGGTAAAACTTGATTGGTCCCTGGGCAATAGGAGTAATTATTGAACCCAGCATTTCACCTTTGAATACTTCATACTGTTCATGTGCTGCAAACAACCTTGGCGATATAGAAATGGAAAAAGGGGATGAAACAGTAGGTTTAAAAATTAGGCTAGTTACTTTATTATCTATAAAGTCTTGCAAAGATCACACTGAATTGCTCTGAACTGGTTCAAACACTTTTGTGTATGAATAGAAAAGCTTTTAACGTTTCCTTCCCACAGATCCCTCTTCCTGGGAGTGTTTGAAGGTGCCGACTCTCACTGAAAACTGAGGGTGTGGAAGCTACCAGCACAGCACAATGAGGCCGTGGACCAAACAATAGGCACACACGCATACAGCATTTAAGTTCAGAGATCAGTTGGTAGCAGCTACTTTCTCCTTCTCCTGTGGGCGTCTGATGATTGATAGCTTCCCTCACTCTCTGGACCCGGTGAGTGCCGTTGCCTCTCTGGACTCTCCAGTCGACCCCTGGGAACTGCCCTGTTTTTCCTTTCACTGACTCCAAGCCTCCAAAAAGTCTCCAGTGACTATCCATGAGCACCACCTACACTTTAACAGTATTGTGTTGCCTGTTTTTTTTTTTTTTTTTACAAAAAGATGAACAGGATGGAAAGAGATATTGAGATGTGATGAAAAGATACAGATAGATGTAACAGAAGTTATTTTCCAGCTCTGCAAGGCTCGAAAAGATATTGTTTCCAGCTTTGTTTTGCTCCGTCTGCCAACTTGCTAACATGTAGAAAAGCCAGATGATCAGCTGCCCACATGTGGCTAAAGTTGCTTCTCTCTTTCGGTGAGGAGGAGGTGTAACAGGAAGTCAGACTGCTATCCACTAGACGTGCAAGTGGTGTGCAGCTGGAGAGGCCTTACCCTCTGGGAATTAAATGGGATTTAGAACATACAGGGTGCACATAAAGACCTGCAAAAGCATTTGAAGGCTTCAGTACCGTCCTGCATGCGGATGTAGAAACCACTTTGTGAGAGTTTGAAGACTATGAAAGTTTGATTTAAAAGAAAATTTAACACGTAATCCAGGACCGTGGCAGCATTATTATTAAAAGCATTTTTTTTTTCTCTCCGACATGTGGGATGGAAGAAAAGTTGCATAAACAACTTTATGATTCTGACTGAATAATTCTTTTTGGATTGTTATTTAGATGATATCTTGAAAAGACTAGCTTGAGTTGAAACTAACTTGAATTAAAATACAATTGAAGGAGTCAGGTCTTGTTTAGTGGTGTTATAAGTCAGGCAAAACATGACATTCAAGGTTTAGCCTGAATTGAAATTTCGAAATGAATACAAAGTATAAGCAGCCCAGAGGTCAACTAGGCTTCACAGATCGTGCCAATCTACAGTTGTCCCTCATCTATTTTGAAATGTGCCCTTGACTCTGAGCCTGGTATTATTTAGTGACTCTTGCAGAGTCCCAGGGCTGTCATTTTGGTAACTTTGACCCTAATGCAACCTTTAAAAACGTCCTATAAATGCACCAACAATGCACAAAGATAATGTTGCCGCCATTAAATTAAGGTTAAAGGTGACTTAAATAACGGAAGAACCACAACCTCTCTAAAAAAACGTACACCTATCTCTAATTAGTAATGTTTCACAAGTTCAGCAGTGCAAAATATTCAAATAATAAAATCAAATCAATATAACCTAACCTATCTTTCCATAATGCTGACTCTGAACGATTACAAGTGGAGGCTTTGGGAGATGGAACAGCTTTCATACCCCAGTCAGATCGGATCTTATATAAAAAAAAAAAAAAAAGACTTGAAAGTTTCTTGGACGGGAGGCAGACTGCGGTCCAGTCTTCTTTTCCTTTGAGTAGGTAGATGGCTTCTCACTGACCAAGTTCTCCGTCGTTGTCTTCGAGGTTTGAGCCACAATTGGTAAATCCCAATCTGAATCGTTTTAATGAAAAGAAAAAGAAAATCTACATTTATTTCAGACTTTATTAATAGTATTGCTAAATAATCAGTTAATTACTATCAATTGCAAACTTATACAATCACGACTGAAAGTATATTTAGATAAAAAGTGGGCTTATGTTATAGAAATATAACTTAAATATTTTGTGTCAAAGCAACTCACGCACACTTTTTAGAGCAATGAAACATCTATAGAGCTGTGGGCCTGTTTCTCTTCTGACTGACTTGGGAACCTTGTTAAAGCGTAGGAAAAAAAAAAAGTTCATTTACAATACATTAATACAATAACATTACTGCTGGAAGTGCATCTTTAATAAGTGCGTTGCTCAGATCCTTCAGATAGAATTGACCTTTACAGGTTATTATAGCTTACAAAATTAGAATAAAACGGTCCAAGTCACTTTGAAGAAAGACTTGTGTCTGGGGGGTTCATGTTGATCGTTTTCAGTACTTTTGAATCTATCGACGTTTAATACAGATGTTGCAGCGCAAGAAGTAAGAAACAGACAATGAAGGGAATCTTTTCTGCACCACAATACTCTTTCTTCTTGCCGACGCTCCTGTTTGCGTGCTTGCATCGGAATGACCATGAGCCAAGGAACTGGGGGAGCTGGGTGGAGGGATGAAGTGTGGGTGGGTGTGAATGATTGTGACATCACCGCCGCTTGCCGTCTCGTCCTCCTCCAGTGCCCTGATACTGACAGGTCCGCTATTATTCCAGCAAAGCGTGGGCTCCCAAGGTTCCCATGTGTTAGAATTCATCCACCCACGTGCTCAAGCAGACAGAGGCCTAGGACTATGAAACTGTATACTGAGAGTCTGTGGGCTGGAGGACGGGCCCTGATGAAAGACAGTGTGACTGTAGAGAGAATAACAAACGCCAGGCTCCCAGACACAGTACACTCTGCACACACACACACACACACACATATCTGCAGAGACACAACGTGGACACACACCCACTCACGAAGTAGGCAAGCACAAGCACAGTTTGTAATGGCAGAGGCTCTCAAAGGCCAGACGTAAGGGCCGGTGGGAGTTTGACTGTGGGGAGGAGAGATGGGCAACCAGGGAGAGATGACTAGACGTTGGGTTGGACTGGATGGATGACAGTTGGGGTGGGGGTACAACAAATCCTGGCTTGCAGTGGCTGAGATTACTTCTGCTCCTTCTCAGAGCAGCTGTGGACGCAGGCCAGGCTGAGTGCACTGGCACAGGTGAACACAGTCACAGTCTGGACTTCACGAGTCGTTAAAACATAGAGAGCCGGGGAGTCTGTACATCCTCAATATGAGCCAGACGACTTATTGTTTGACTGCATTCACATCTGCAGACCTTAGCTATGCAAATATATGTGCAGCTCCTTTTTTACCATACTTGAGCGGCAGATGGTTATGAACTTTCATAGAAGCCTCAGTTTTAAAAATGTACTGTACTAAATCATATGCTGAGTATATGCCGGTAGTTGTCGTGGTTGTCCTGTCTGGCAGTGCAGCACTCTGAATTGTTGTCTTAGCGTCAGGGTGATGCCCAACAGATTACATTCATCAGTGGAGGATGACAACTTTAGCAGTGAGGCTGCACTTGACATGAAATTATGTTTAAATTTGCTTTGGGTATGTAGAGACAATAAAGGAAAGGAGAAAAGAAAGACAGAAAGGAGGGGGAAATTGCTGCCGTTGCCAGGTTTTTATGGAGGGCATTACCTCACACAGGTTGGTCATTGTTAGACAACGGCAATCTTTTTAATGACCACACCTGCGGTTGAAAACCCTCTGTAATCTTTTGTCTAAAAGCTTTGGCTAGAAATCCAAATCCCAGGAATGTAGGGACAATAATATTACATAGCTATTACCCAATAACTGGGAAATTTATTGATCAGATAGTGAGTGATGAAGTACAAAACCATCTTTGAAAGTGGACGTGTACATTTGAGACAGTATGAGCAAGTTGTGTGAAAAGTTATACAATCTATTAAAAATAGGGGGAAAAAAAAATCACTGTCTGTTATTGATCTGCCTGCGTCTGTCTCGCAGACTCAGGCATTCAGCTGAGTGCTGTGCAAACCAGCAGAGCATTTATACACAATTTTCCCCGGCATTATAGCTACGTTTGTAGAGATTTCTCTCTTTTTTTCCCCCAAAAGCAGTTGGGACTGACAAAAAATAGAAAACCACAATAATGCATATGTAGAAAAAAAAGGAAGTTTTCCATTTGACACAGGAGTGACTCTTTGCTACAGAGAGGAGTTCTGATTTCTTGATGTCTTGTTGACAAGTTATAATGGAGCGAAAGACAGAACCGTGCATTTATACATTTTATTTTACATACATTTTTTTTTTAATTAATGCAACCAAAGCAAATAATACAGGCAAGTTGCAACTCTGACATATTTCAATCCACATTGGAAATGAGCACCATTTCACACTGAATATCGGAACACAGCCTTCTTTTGTTTAAACCTCACCGCTCCCCCCCAATTAAACTTTGAATGCAAATACAACTAGGGAAAAGTTTCATGAACTCAGTGTGTGAAGGTGTAATTGTGAAAGGCAGGAGATCGGATTTGGGAACTTTAGCCTCTCACCTTTTGAAGAGAATGTGTAGTGACCTTAATTGCAAACCCGATCGGTTCACAGTGAAGTGTTAAGCAAGCCAGTGTTATGCCTCTAAAATGGTAGGCTACTCATAAATTGAGCTTTATCTTGCTGGAAGTAGCCATAAGAAGATAGGTGGACTGTGGTGATTAAGGGGATTGAGATGGTAATCAATATTGCTCATCAATGCTGTTGTGTGTCAAAGAAATTCCTACTAAACCATTAAACCACCAGCTTGTACTGTGGATCCAAGGCAGCCTGTAACGTGAAAATAATGACATCTAAAAGACATTTATCGATTATATCATTTTTGCATTTACTTGTAGACTCAGGACAATTAAAGAAAATTATGTTTAACTTTAAATCCATACTAATTCTTAAGCATTTACGCCCTTTCTTCTTTCAGGTGAACAAAGCTTTTAATGTTTAGTTTGCTCTGCAAACACTGTGATTGATTAGTCCTTTGTGTGATGATTTTCAGAGTTAAAATGCTTCTACGCTTCCTGCTCCCACACAAGGCAGGACACAGTAGGTCAGAGTTCCAACCAGTGGGAGCTCTAGACCAGACCCACAGAGCTTGAGGCTTCGGTATCCAATTTGCTCGAGATGCTACATCCAAAAAAGCCTTCGCAGGAAGTCTCACATAATTTAATGCTGTGTAGCTCCTCAGCTTTGGCCCATCCTGGCTGATTGTGGAATGGAAATCGAAGATTTATAACTCCTAGAGGAGCTGCTAATCACCGGAGACAAGAGGCTTGGGAAGAGGGATGAACATAGAAGAGCTGCATTACTGACCATTTCACACAGGGCTTTACTCACCGGGCTTGTTCGCTTCCACGCAGGTACGCGATCCGACATGCAGGCTCACACACATGCAAACGGGCTCATTCTGACATGACACTCATGCAAACACGTGCTGCCTGTATCCCTCCTTCAACGCAACAGTCGTCTTGGGAGGATGTGGGGAAGGCAGCGCACGTTTCCTCCTCCGTTTCTTGACGTTTCTGTTTTACATGTGTTACAGACTTAAAAAAAAAAAAAAAAATCTGACACACACAACAGAAAGAAATGGGCTTGCAGGTGGCCTAAAATAACAATGCGGGGCGAAGAGAAAGAGAGGATGTGAGCTCAGTTCTCTCAAGAAAACCTGAAAGTGGGACCAGAGTGGAGAGCAGTGTGGGAGGAAAAAAAAAGGGGGAAAACTGCCCTGTTGAGTTTCTCTTGGGTCTCATTTTATTTGACAAAAAACAGCTACTGAAGACTAACGTGAGGTGAGACAGATATCTGTGGCAGATTCCTTCTGATGGGTTTAAAATGAGGCATAGGATAAGCAGAAAGGGAGCGTTTAATGTTGAGAGATCTGTTTGTCATGTTTTAGAGACTTATTAGGGAAAATGGTGCAACATATTCCTCAAGTCTAAAAAAAAACCAAAAGCTAAATTATGTAAAGTCTTGTCCTCAGAGCTCCTACAGTATCATTCAAAGAATATATCACCAAGAACCTTTGTGTCTTACACCACCACTACCACATCTTCTTCCCTTATAAGCTCTTTAAACAGACAAACTCTTTGATGTGACCAAAGAACTTCCATCTTAGGGATGTCATAACAGCCTGCAGATGGACGGAGCCCAGTAGGAGAAGGACATGCTTTAATTTCAATTGTGAACGCTTGTAAAGATGACCTTCACACCTCTGGCAATCCATCAAGATCTTTTTACAGGAGCTGCCGGAGTCAAATTAGGGTTCTGGGTTTTCCAAGAACATTTTCTCCTGGGTGAGCAATCTGAAGAAACCAGATTAAAACTTTGGGACATTGTTGAAAATTTCAAAGCGACGTAATTGAATATGGTAAATAATTCATAATGGTGTTTCGATGGTTATGCTTTGGTATCCAAAGGCTTTAAAAAAAAAAAAGGGGAACTTTTTAATTTGTAATTTGTACTGCAAATTAAGCTCAGAAAGGACAATTACAACCATAAACCTTAAACGTAAAGCGCCTTGCAAAAGGAATAACTGGCTGGAAGGAACAGATGCATGATTGTTAAATGGTTGCTTTTCATCCATCTGCTTTTAACCCTCTAGGTCTGGTCATTTTCATTTCAGACCAGGTCATGATCGTGATTCTCATCAGGGGGCGATTGTGGCAGAACGTTTTGATAAAATGACTTATTAACAAACTGCTAAAATACGAATAATTTGCTGTCTCTGCATTCTCTGAGAACTTGGTGAGATCAAATAACATTAAAGATCTTTTCACCTTAATGTAAGTTGACAGAATGCAGGTGAAACTTTTGGGATTTGACTGACAACATAATATTTAAACCCGCTGTAATTTTGACGTTTCAATTTCTGGAATCTAGAGGGCCACATCACAGCATCTGACCGTCCAGATTTGGCCGGCGCGCATTGTTTTTTTTTCCATCGGCTCATCTGACCAGAGCCGATGGGTCTCCTGCGTCTCCTACGTGGCTTTTGATAAACTCAACTTCTTCTGGCTTTCTTTGAACAAAGATTGCCTTCTTGTCTCTGTTCTTCACAGAGGAAGATGTGTGGAGTTCACAACTAATAGTTGTCCTGTCATCAATTTCTCTTTTAGAGGAACCGTGGACTTCTTGGCTGCTTCTCTGATTGATGCTCTCCTTACCCAGCCTACATGGTGGGTGGCCATGTTTTCTTAAGTTTGCAGCTGTGCTATACTCTTTCCATTGTTAGCAGATGGATTAAGTAATGCACTGCACAAATTCTACAGCTTAGGATATTGTCGCACTGGATTTTTTTTTTAGGGATATCAGAGTAAAGGGGGTGTATATAAACATATGCTATTCATATTTTTGTAAAATATTCTCACAACCATAAGTCATTTTCATATCACTTTACCGTTTTTACTTTCTGTTGGTACATTACATGCAATCCCAATAAAATACTTTGAATTTCAAGTAATTTTGCAAAGCACTGTGGAGTTGCATGCAAGGAATACTAGTTTCCCACTCACAGGTGCGGTATAATTTTGAAGAACTCACGAAGATCCAAAATCCATCCGATGATGAAATGATTGTAATGAAGTCCATTAATGTCTTAAACCGAGGTGAAATGTCAGCAAGGTCAGATCTGATTAAACTCCCATCGACGCCCACACAGTTCTTCTGGACATCTCTATAATCCTCGAGAATGTTTTTGTAGCAACAAGTGGTCTCTGCAGACGATTCTAATTGGACTAAACTGACCTGAAGAAGCACTGACAGAGCTGTAACATCATCATTATTGTTTCAGCCAGCTCACAAAGAGCCATTAACCTGCCGAGTTGAAGTCAGGCTCCAAAAAGCTAAAAGCATTCGGCCCCTAAACCCTATTTTTAACGGAAGCATCTGGATGGGGCCAATTTGATCTCAACCTGAGTGGAACCGAGACAAACCCACGCATGGCGCTCGCTGGACCAAAAAGAAAAAAAAAAAAAGAAAGAAAAAAGAAAAGCCTTGTTGGCTGACCACTTGTGTATGATGGAAAAAGGAAATAATAGGTGGGTATGGGTGAAAAGACGGCTTCTCAAGTGCAGGATGTTGTTGTAGCAGGTAGCCAGTCATCCAATTTCCTGCTTCCCAAAGAAAACAAGAGCTGGAGCTGAGGAGTCCCCAGACTTACAATGGTGGGCCTATGCTCCCAATCCGGCCGGCCAAACAAAGCCTTCAGAGGTTACTGCCCTTTCTGCTGGTCTGCAGGGACTGGAGCCGATGGGAGGGTTTGACCATGCACACGTACACACAAGCAGAGTTGGGGTCAAGTGTTACTGTACGCCTGACCCCTGGTTGGGCCCCCGCTGCAGCTGCTGGAGGTGGAACGACTCCAAGTCAGTCCCGTCCTCCACCCCCTCACTCAACCTCTATTAGGGTCTATTATTGTATTAGTGGTAATAGTAGTACAAATAAACCATGTCCAATTGTAATGATAGTATTAATATCAGCAGTGTAAACTAATGAGGCTGGAATGTTGTTATTTCGCTGCGGAGGTTTCTTTAAAAGGCGCTGGGGTGGTCAGACTCATGGATTAGATTTAATTCGGCGGTGATGTGATTCTGCCAAAAGACCCAAAGAGGCTGAAACGAAGGCGTCTCTTTTCACTTATCTGTTTGTAAAGTAGTTGATCCGTGTTAAACTTGTTTCCTTACAGCGTCAATAAAGTTTTAACAGCTTCTTCTAATATTACTTACACAGCGGATCAAACAATTCTGAACACTCCTACTACAATGGCAGGTTATCAGTTAAAAAAAAAAAATTAGTTTATGTGACACATGTACTGTACAATTTCTCTGAAAAAAAAATTGTGACAGTAAAACATTAAAAGTTGCAATAACATAGACGTATAAATTTGCAAATCCTTAAATTTAGGCTATGAATATGTGATTTTTTTTTTTTTTTTTGCAAATAATTTATCAGTGTTTAAACTTTTGCAGTCTGAACAACACATATCCAATTTTCAAACCAAGCCTACTTTCATATATCGTCTTATGATGAGGCACATTTAAGATTTTTCAAAGCTGTGTGTTGTTTGGAGTTGCAGGTTGCAGCATATCACATTAAAAAAATGACTTAGAGTTAGTGTCCTTCAAAAGATAAGTATAATAATAAACGTTATGAAACCGTTGATAAAGCTGCTCATTATTTTGCGATGATTGCACAATAATTTCAGAATTGATTCTTGCTTATGCCTCAACATGCTGCATGCGATTTCACCTCTTCTTGAATTTATATGGGTTCAGGGCCATAAACTGCTCCTATTTGAGTCTGATGGGAGCTACAAAATGTTCTCATTGTGCAGAGTGTTTTATAAATTCATGGTCCAGAACCATGTATCTGAAAAATGGTAGTGACTGCACTACGCTCTGGGTCAGGGATATGGTAGGGGGCCCTATAATCTCCCAATATCAGACGACAAAAAAAAACAAAAAAAAAACAACTATTTCATGAGATCAAATACAGCATTTTTTCATTTTCAGTTTGATGTAATATTTTATGAAGTCTAATTGTGATTATACTTTTTTCAGAAGCCTGACATTTGTGCTTAAATCTGCTTTTGATTGGTCTAATGTGATATTCTAATTTTCTGAGACATATAATTTTAGGTTTTCTTTACCTGTGAGCCATAATCATTAAACTTCTAAACAATATGAATTATACACAGGTATGCCACGATGACACTAGCATTTGTTTGTGCCTTGATAAATGGAAAATAAATAAATAAAAAAATGTGGGATTTTTGCCAAATATCCATGATGTCTGTCTGGGGATAGAGGAGGACAGAAACGTTTCTGCAAAGACTCGACAATGAATCCTGCCTATGTTGCGTTGGTATGTAGTCAGCAAGAAGAACTATTAGACACAACTCCACCAGGTTGCCAGATGCTGCACATGACATAAAGGCACAGATGTACCATTAATAACTCTCAGGGGTTCTCATTGGCATTGCAAGGGCATATTAAGATTTCTTTATGTGGATATCTTTGACCCCTTCCAGCAGTTTGTCTTTTCTTGTTGGAAAAAAGTACATGACCAACGGCAACAGGAACAGTTGCCGTTGGTCAACGGCAACGGCTTATCATTATATAGCTATAATGATAAGCTATATCATTATAGCTTATGAAAGCTATAATGATAGCTTTCATAATTAATAATGCACACAGATAATGTGTTGTTTCAATTATTTCACTTTCTAGCAGCAGCAACACTGACCTCCTTTAAACCAAGGCTAAAAACCCATTTGTTTAGAGTTGCATTTAATCAAAAAATAACAGCAACAGTTGTTTATATTTAATGTATTATGGTTATTATTATTTTGGTGATAATAATATACAGACAAGTATATAAACAAAGCAAAACTGGCATAAGATAAATAAGCTTACAAGTGAGTGCAATAGTATATGCATTAAGCGGTAATAGTGTAAAAATTATGATAATTATTCACAGTTGACATAATCTGTGCCATTTCCAGAACATTTTGTCTCCTGAACAAAATGTGACCCAACAAAAAATCTCCAGGACCTTTGACTGAAACTGAATTATTTGCCCCTTTGCCCTCTACCCCAACAACAGGCACCCTATCCTGTTGTCAAGACTTCTGATATTAAGTGTAATTAAGTGTTTTTTTTTCCTTTTTATAAAAAAACAATTAGTAAAGAGTTGTAAATATCAGTCAGCTTTGACCCGAAGCATTCTGGTGTTTGCTCAAAAACTGAAGGAGAGTAAGGATTTTATTTTCCACCGTAGCTTGAAGTTCAAGCAGAACAAGAAGATGTCAGAAAATGTGTGAGGTCACCTGAGGATACAAGGCAGATCTCCTCACAACGGTCTTGAAAGACTGGGAGAAGTTTTGCGAATACGGTGAACAAAAATGGCCAGGCTCCTATCATAGTAGGATGGAATTGAATCAAAAGGGCCGTCAACAAAACACAAGTTTAAAGATGTTCAAACTTAAACAACCAGATTATTAAAGTTTTTTAGTTATTGCATTTTCCCTGAAACAGATGTGGTTGTTTTATTATTATTATTATTATTATTATTATTATTATTATTATTATTATAGCAGGATACAATGTAAAAATAAATGTTTAAAAAGTCTTGAGATGATTCATTCTGATTTCATTTCGTCATATTAAGAAAACCCTTCATTTTACCCGGGTTGTGCAGATTTCTTTTAAATCCACGGCACAGTTACGTCCGAACATGCCCAAAGAACGTCGCTCCACTTGCTTTATCCACTCGACAGTCGCCTTATCCAAAGTAAGGTTGGAGAAGACCTTTTTCCACAAGCTTTGATTATAAAAGCAGATTTCGACTGCAGGAAACATTCTTGAAATAACTCCTCTCCTTTGAACACGAACGTCTCTGCGGGCAAAGAGCAATAAGAAAACATTCATCAGTGTTCCAAGCAGGCGGTGACTTCACCCTCAGTACTCGGCAGCAATATTCCTAAAACAGGCTTCAAGTGAATTTGGTCAAACGATTAATTTAAGTGAGATGGCAGGCCAGTGTGACACTAAATTAAAAATAATCCCACATTCATGGACATTTTTATGCCGCGGTTGCATGAGCAGCTGTGTTACATTGTTTCCACTGAAACACATTTCCATTTCTATTGCCTCAACGGGATTAACAACACCTCGAAAGCCTAAAGAAATACATGATTTGACAATATCACAGCTAGTAGAAAAAAAAAATTACAATTCTAATTTCTTTTATGTTAGTATGTTAGTCTGAATCATATTCATTACTAATGCTCAGTTGCTTGGAAAATGAAAAAAAAGAAGAATTTTTTTGTGGGATTTCTTTTAGCCGCATACAAAAAATGTTGAGTGCTAAAACTGAATGTGATTATTGAATTTGGCATTAAGTGAGGAAGATGTGACAGAATTATGCTGATAAAAATCAAGGAGGCTACCTCACATTGTACTTCGCTCACTAACACTGCCTTAAAGGACAAACTTTGTCAGCTGTAAGATCTGCGGATGAAAATCAGAAAATCCTGCTACTGTCCTCATTAAATATAATGATAGCTTTTATAATTAATAATGAACACAGATAATGTGTTGTTTCAATTATTTCACTTTCTAGCAGCAGCAACACTGACCTCCTTTAAACCAAGGCTAAAAACCCATTTGTTTAGAGTTGCATTTAATCAAAAAATAACAGCAACAGTTGTTTATATTTAATGTATGATGGCTATTATTATTTTTGTGATAGCATTTGACAAAATGTAATGTGCATTGCTTGCTTTATAAGGAAGCAACGCACGTCGTTTTTATTATGTAAAGCACTCTGAACTCCCTCATTGCTAAAATATAGTAGGAAAACAAACTTGACTTGACTTTTTTTAAATATAATAAATTAGGGGTTTATTAACAGACACAATTGAATGTATTTAGGAGAGTTGTTTATGCCAGTTTCAAATGAGGTATGCAAGCTAAGCAGTCACAAATAAAAGAAAAAAATTGCCAAAAAAAAAAGATCCTTTAAGCAAGCACTTACTTCAAACCACCCAAACCTTTTCACATTTTGTCACATTAATTTAAGCAAAACAAGCTTTTGGTGTTTTATTTGGATTTTATGTAATTGCCCATCTCAAAAAAGTGCACAATTGTGCACTAAAAGATAGACTGCCAACCACACAACTGAGCATTTGATTTCAGCCCCCTGTCCTCTGATGTCCCTAAGTAAAATACAATCATAACCAATATCTTTCATCAATCTTTGCACTACTGGTTCAGTGTTTCTCTTTTTAGCCGTTTCTCAGCTAGATTACGTCACTGATCGAGCTACTGCCGCCGTTAACTCTGTTTTCTTTCACTTTCCACTTTAACCTTTTTACCAACTGGCGTCATATGGTCAACCGAATTGCATTTGATTGTACCCTTTTAGGATTGATTATTATATCTCTGGATTTTAATTTGATTATATTTGTTGGAATGAATTGGATTGATTCAGAACAGGGCTGCTTGGCGGCACACGTGGTTTTACTGTTGTCTTGATGCAGGAGTTTGAATCCTGGCCTGGGATCTTTCTGCATAGAGTTTTCATGTTTTCCCTTGGCGGATGCGTAGGTTCTCCCCAGGTTTCCTCCCACAGTCCAAAAACATGACTGGTAGGTCTAAAATGTCTTTAGGTATAAGTGTGTATGCATGTCCTGTTCTTTCTTTCATGAAATCTCACTAGTGTGAGGAGTCACTGCCCTCGCCCCACTCTTTATCCCCCTTCGAAATCTGTAACGATGGATGCTCTCATTGTCTCACCAAACTGTCCACAAATGAATTGTTCAGCCAAGAACACACTGTACCAAGTGTTCAACTGATGACTCAGAAGTCGCTGCAGACGGAAGAAATCGTTTTTGCAAAAGATGATTTATTCTTTTTGCAGAAAAAGTCAACATCTGTGTTTTATCAATGGCATTCAAATTGTATAAAAAGAGCGATTAAAAAAAAGCGTTAGAGGAAAAAAAATCACAAGCAAAAGACAAAACTGACAAACTATTTGAAAAAAAAAACAAAACAAAACGTCTGACTCGGAGGCACTTAGGATTTGGCAACACGAGTGCAGTCGGAGTCTTTCCAGGTGGTTGTAGTCAAGCATCAAAGGCCCTGCTAACAATACTGGAAGGAGAGAGTATGTTTTCAAACACAATCACAGTCTGATATGTCATTGAGACACCAAAAGCTTCTGTCTGCCACCGATCCACACCGAGCTCAAGTTTCATTCATATTTAAACAGTCAGTACAAAAACGGAGCGGCTGTCAGTCCGAGTATTTATCAATAAAATGTCAAAACGCAGCTCGTTACATCAACTATGTACAACAGAAAACAGTACAAGCTGTGCTCAGTCTTTTATTTCCAATGGGATACTTTCAAAAAAAAAAAATGAAGTCTTAAAAATTAAAGCTTCTACCAGCCAACTTTAAAAAAAAAAAAAAAAAAAGAAGTCTTAAAAATTAAAGCTTCTACCAGCCAACTTTCCACAGAAGTTAAACAAGCGCTGTGTCCGTGCCCAGCTGATCAAGTTGCATCTTTTTTTTTTGTCGTTGTAATTTTCTACAGTGATGGATTCCTTCATTCAGAGCTGGGTGAAGCGGCCGAGTCCAAGTCATCATTTTCCAGGTCGTTTGGCGAGGTCGATTGTCCTCCCTTCACTCTCTTCCACTTCATCCTTCTGTTCTGGAACCAGACTTTAACCTGCGACGAGAAAATACATGAATATTATTAAACTACAAATACACAAAGAATATTCAATTCAATTCAATTTCATTTATATTCACAAAAGTCATCTCGAGGCACTGTAAAAAAAATGTTAAAAAAATTCAATCCAATCGTACGTACATTCTAAATGATGTCTTAGTTTTCAAACAGTACAATAAGCTCAGCTGAATATTCAAAGCAATTACAAAAAGAAAAAAAAAAAAAAAAAAAACATGTCTGAGGAAAGCCAGCCGATTACATTGAATCATTGACACAAAGCATTCACTCTGCTGGATGAGAACGTAGTTACTGTTAGCGTTGAGTCACCGACTTTACAGCAATCCCTCGTGTAGCGACAGTGGAGATAAAAACTCCTCCTTTAACAGGAAGAACAACCTCCAGCAGAACCTGACCCTGAACAAGAGGCCATCTGCAACAACCGACTGGGGATTCGAGAAAACAGAGCAGAATGCACAGCAGCAAACACATGAACTGGTGCAGCATTATTTTCAATGTTCATGAAAGCAAAATTAACAGCAGGAGGGGGAGACTGATTAGTTGATTTCAGCACTGGAGTATTAGGCAGATTTGGTGTCAAAAAAGCTTCAGAGAATATACTATTCAACAATTAAATACGTAGACATAATTGATTTTTGCAGTATTTAGTGGTTTATGTCTGATAAATAATGATGACCCCACATTTTTAGATCACCACTTATTGGATATACATGTTTGAGCTGCAGAAGATTAATTCGATTATCTTCATAAGCTTTCAATATTCTTTGGATTTTGACTTTTTGAATGCAGTTTAAAAACATTAGCAAGCACAACAAAATGACTACAAACAATGTCATTCTTAAATGTCTCCAGCAAAACTCTTCATTGGAGCAAAAATACAAACCTACACCAGATATTGTTTTCATAGCACAACAGACGTGACTTCTTTATTTACTTTGCAGTTGTTTTGGACAAATCTATGATACAGTCAGAAAAAAAAGATACTGGAAATAATATATATATATATATATATATATATATATATATATATATATATATATATAAATTGACAAGTAATCCCTCATAAATCTCAGAGTGAAGGATAAAAATCATTTGGGTTTTTTTGCAACAACATAAGTTGCCAAAACACAGCTCCTGGTTCTTTCTCAAAAATCTCAGAATATCAGATACACTACAGAGTTGCCAATCAATACATCGTGTGTCTTTTCTGCACTATGTACTCTGCTCTATCACTGGATTACATATGGGATACTGAATGATGTTTGATCAATGCAAAGAGCAATAGGAGGACCAATATTTTTTATACCTTATTGAACTAGAAAACAACTGAAATCAGTACCATGAGGTTTTCAGCAAAATCTCTAACTGGTTTATCGTACTAGAAAGTCTTTAAAGGAACATTAATAATAATAATAAAAAAAAGTTTATAAATCATAGAAATTAGAATTACAGTGTCCACTCACCACAACTTAGAATCACAAATAGCCTGAGCATGTTAACGGAAAGTTGTGTGTGGTTGGTTACCTCGCTCTGAGTGAAGACGAACCTTCATTGTGTGAGTGTGACGTGTGTGTGTGTGTGTGTGTGTGTGTGCGCACTCTTAAGGGAGGCTGGGATTGATATTAAGCAACAGACGACAGCGTGTGTGTGGTCACTGCACGGCGGCCTCATTAGGACGAGCGCTGGCTCTGACAGGCAGACTGGGGTCTGATCCAGCAGCATCGACACATGTTTTTGCCCGGTTTCAGCGAGTCTGGAGCTGCCTCCCGACAATTACAGCTGCACGTCATTCTGCCCAAACCACAGGCTGAAAAGCCGCTGTGGAAAAAATGCTCATTGTAATTCAGATGCATCTGCGCTCGTGCATCAGCATGGCAGTGCGATCGAAGGCTGAAAATTTATCTTGCACAAGAGATTATAAACAGAACTCAGATGAATAACAAAAAAAAAAAACAATAATTTAGTTATACAGTTGTGTAATTGGCATTTTCAACCATGTTTGTATTTTTGTTAACCAGCAGTAGTTCAGTATGAGAGTTTCTGACACTTACTGAACCCTTTCGAAGTACCTATTCTAGAGCACTGCAAAATCATTTAAAGCAATCTTAAATACTCATATTGATATTTTCTGAAAATCTATGAATTAATTTCTAAGATTTGTGCTTGGGTTTATTAAAAAAAAACGTTTTAGGATATCTTTTTTGTTTATTTAATGTTAATTGAATGTATTTTTTCTTAACATTTTTAGCTAGTGATAAGCAGAGTAGCACCAAGATATTGGCTGTTGACTGGAATCAGCTGATTTTACACTTGATGATTGGAAAATACCTGAAGATTAGGCAAAGATTTTAATGTGGATAACTTTGCTCAGCTGACGTTTTAGACAAAGTTTGAATCTTTTACCTAGAAAAGTTGCCTTTGAGTGTCACACTGCAGGGATTTTTATCAATATCTTCACTCAGTTAAATATGTATAATGTTAACTACTGTCTTGATCAAGCAGCAAATGTAATATTGTTTTGATATTTTGTAAATGATTTTTGGATTGCCTGTATATTGTATAGAGTTTCTGCTAGGTCAGAAACAGAAGTTTCTTTCTTCTCATTTAAAAAAAAAAAAAAATTCATTATTTTTTTGTAACTGGTAAAAAGAATAGAACAACCAGTAGGCGAGCTGATGGTTTTAAGCTTGACTGGCTCTGAATGAGTCTCAGAACACAACCTCATGTCATGTTCACAACACTCTTTGGTTAAAATACTCTTAGTGACTGAAGAAGATTTTAATACCTCTTCCCTTCTTTTCTCTGTAATCAGACTGTTTTTAATTAGATGTGTAGGGTTTTATTCGAAAAGTATCAATGCATTTGTGTTGGACTGACATTTTTTTTAGTTTTTTTTCCCCAGTTAAAGCCTGGTACCTGTCTTTCTGTGAGGTCCAAGTTGACGGCGATCTCGTAGCGACGGAGTCTTGTCAGGTAGTTGTGATGGGTAAACTCTGCCTCCAGCTCCCTCAGCTGCTCCTTGGTGAACGCTGTGCGCTCTTTCCTGGCCTTGCAGCTGGAATCCACCTTAAAACTGGAATCCTGAATATCTAGGCAGAGACATTTTTTTTTTTTAGCATGAAGCTAATCCTCTGTTTTTCAGTAATTACCTGCAAATCGTCAGATAATCTGCTGCGAGTTAGTTCTCAGGCTTTTAATGCTCAGCTATCAACTATTAAACAAAAAACAAACAAACAAAAAAAACTTTTGCAAGCTACCAAACCACTGTTCCAAAGCCTGTTTACTTCACACTAAAAGCAGCACAAAAAGACCACCCTGACCTCGTCTTACTACTCAAGTTCACCCCCAATAAAAGCTGCATTTTTCATTTAATTGTCTTTGAATATGTATGCATTACTGTGCAAGTTACCGCTTCTCCGTCTGAGCAGTCGCTTATATATGTTGTGGTTCGCACACGCGTGTGTGTGTGTGTCTATGTGTGAGAATGTATCGCGCACAGGGCAGGGGCCACCAAACTGGCCACAGAGGGACTGAGTTAGGGGAGGAATGCAGCGGAACATCATTAAAGCATCTAACAAAAGAACAAAGGTGCGGATGTGTCCAGGTCTGACTGACGGTTTCCCACTGGAGCCCTTTGGGAAGAGCAGCATTAACTCATCTGTGCATGACAGCAAACATAAAGGAAAAAATTCCTGAAATGTCCGTATGAAAGCGATGCACACCATGTATAGAAAATGAATATATAATTCCCAAAGCAAATGCACGTAGTGCAAAAAGATATTGCAGTGCAATAAATGCAAAAACAAAAACCCAATTTGCAAATGCCATAATTAAAATTTAAAGTGAAAATAAATGCATTTAATATACTAACTCTGTCTCTATATCTAAAAAAAAATAATTGTATTATATTTATGCATTTGATTAAGTGAATTATTTTAATAGATCACCTGCATATTTGTTTTTAATTTTTAAATGTGGTTGATATGTTTCAATAATGATATAATCATTGACTTATGGTAGGAATTTTTGGATATTCAAGCAAAAATGCTTTGTTAAAGTTTTTTTTTGTTACAATTTACTGATTCCTGTGGTCTTTAATTTATACCTCATTAATCTGGACATAAACAAACAAATGTGGCTCAACTTTTCTTTTGTGAAACTTCTTCTCTCCAGTAAAGGGAAAACATTTGGGTGATAATTGTTCATTTGTAGCCACATTACGAGCTGATGTAATACCCACAAAATTGTTCTAATTTGTCAAAGTGAGAACCTTTGCCTTGCCCTTGCCAGAACAGTGGGCCAAAGAAGAAACAAATAGACCATATCTGACACTGTTTGCATGCATAAGGACTGTGCATGCTTTGCTGTTTTTCCATGTACAGAAAATAATTAAGAGTCACAAACGATGCTCTACTCAGAGTCCTCTGCTCTGGAGCTGGGTCCAGCAGGTTTCCAGTTAAACCGAACACCTGGCAGGCCACATGCTAACTTTCACCCTTTCACCCCCCACTGACCCACTAAGAAGTATCCTGCTCAGCCAGAGGCTGTAAAACTTGCATGACGGAGGCTTCTGCACTCAGCGGGGTCCCTAAGAAAACAGCATTTGGTGCTTTTGGTGGATGGCAGGAGGCATTCTGTCTCAATCTAAACAGATTTAAAAGTGTTGTAAATGAGAACCAATCCAAGGAGAAATCTCTGAGTAAACGTTCATTATGCAGTTGGCTAATTTTCTTTATACCAGCCTTTGTTTTGCATTTTAATGAAGCTCTAAGTTAATGTTTATGGTTGTGACCTCATAGAGAAAACAAAGTTGCTCAAAAACTGAATAATTAACTTGTTGAATAAATTAATCAGTTTTTTTTAAGCTTCAGTTATGAAAATATATTTTGACCTTAGTTTAATAACTTGGCGACCTTTAAAACGGTCAAAGTTACATATAAAAGAAGACAAACTACTACTTAAAAACACAACAAAAATAGACATAAATTACATAGGAACCTGACCTGTATGTCCTAGAAATTATATTTCCTCTCACCACATATGGCCATTAGCGTGAATGCTGTGACCTTTTTCCTCTATGCATTTGGTCGCACCGAATTAACATAACTGGGGTTATGTCAGTATTAAACATACTGAGGTAAGTGAGGATAAAACTACTAATGTTCATACTGATGTTTAAATCAATATCTCTGAAATAAATTACAATAATTTAGGAGGATTTAATAGCTAAAAAGAAAAAAAAAAGAGTCAAACATTTGGCGTGAAGTCAGAGTCAGATTACAGAACTTTTGCTATATAACTTTTGGCAGTATCCCTCATCTGCATTACATTATCATATCAGCAAAAACTCATGAAGGCTGACTGTACAGCAGCTGTGCCTGTCATGCAAATGCCTTCGGGACATTTTCCTAATATATGCTCTTCTACCAGCCTGTCAGTTTTATAAAGGCGAATGGCTCTTTTTTTTTTTTTTTTTTTTATTTTTTTTGTCTTAAAGCAAGACCTGATGCAGTGGTCAGACATGTCGCATTCACTCAGTGGGAGATTGTGTTACGGCTTAACGACAGGAAAATGTCAATGGATAAGAATGTAAGAAGTGGGCTTGGAGGAAAGTGAATTTACCAGACGTGGTCTGGCTTGTTTTCAGGGGAGAGAGTGGAGGTTACAATAAGGTAAGAAAGAGAGGGAGG
>NW_006799946.1:3961942-3970030 GCF_000485575.1 Poecilia formosa | reverse complement strand
TATATATATATTGACCATATACATTATTTTTGTCTTGCATTAGTAGAATTATACACTAAGCATTATTAAAAAAAAAATCAAGCATTTAGTTTGAGTACATTTGCTTAACTGGTAAAAAAAGAAAAAACTGTTAAAGTGAAACCGTTGTCACCACCAGACACCCCTTGTTTTCATTTTTTCATTTTTCTGAAAAAACTGAAAAAAATTACAATTTTTCAGTTAAAATGTCATTTTAACTGAAAAATGTTTTAAGTGGACAAAAGCCCCTATGATTCTTTTCTTATTGCCTATCCAATCCTCCTTTTTTCTTGGGTATAAATAATTTCTGACACATAAATTCCAACTCTTCAAACTAAACAAGGAATACAGTTATATAAGGCACATGTCTCAACAAATCTGGTCTTTCTGGTCATATGTGGTCTATTGTGTTTTGATTAAACAAATCAAGAAGCCTAAATGCCTTTAATACATCTATTAATTTATCTAAATTAGCTGATTTCATACTTTTTTACATTGGTGGGTGTCAACAAACTTTTAATTCACAATCCAAGACTTTGCATTTCCTGGGATATATGTACAGCAAAACACAGACATGCATTTGTGTTTGAAAAAAAATCAGAAAATTCAAAGGCTAAAAAAAGGGCTAATTCTTAGGAGAAAAAAATTATTTGAGTTTGTTCAGCAGGAGGAAAATAACATTAAAATACTAGTGGGTCTACAATTACAGCTGCAGCTAAAAAATCCTATAATATGAATCAAACTGAAGCATTTTTTATTCACGCGAGTTGGTATATATTTTTTTCCTTGTTTCTATAGGCTTTCAGCATGTAATTTTTCTTAGCCGCTGTTGAAAGCCAAAAATGGGAAAGACAGGAGAACATGCCATTTATACGAAGCAGACATAAGAAACAAATCTAACCATTCTGTAATCATATGGCTTTTCTAAAAGGATTAAACTTAAAAACAGTCATTAAAACTTTTTTTTTAAGTTTTAATTTCCAGTTTTATATCAAATAAAACTGGAAATGCCTGCTAATAATCAAAATTGTGAGACCATCAACAATTAGGTACTTGAATGTACAGCAGTGGTCAAAGTTTGATTTTTGCCAGAGTGAAAACTGGAGAACGGGCAATTTCACACATTTAGATTCAGTTTAAATAAACGTTTCCTTTGGCCTGTTGGTTTTTTGCTGCTAAAGTTACACCTGATGCTTTTGGGAATTTGTCCGTCACGCCTATCGGTTACTTCAACCTCCTATTAGCATGTGTGAAATCAGATATGATGAGTAAATGGCATTAAAATCCAACAGCATTACTACTGCTTCTGGTTTCAAAGGTAAATACTTCACCTATCTTCAAGTAAAGTATGCTCTGTAAGGAGCCATAATATTTTACGGTGAAATGGAAAAACTATTTTAAGAGTCTAATTTTCATCCAACGGTGGCAAGACTTATTCATTTATTTTGTCACCTGCAGTAAATAAAATTTGAAGCACCAGATAGGGTGAAATGTTTACCCTCTAGCACCCAGTATCGTGTTTTGCGCTACTTTTTAATGTGGATGAATTGGTTATAAACAATGCTTCGTTTCCCATGGATATAAGACATAAAGAACCAGTCGTATGAAAGCTGGTTCGTTGTAAGCTCTTGGACAATAAGAGGATGCAACTGCAGCTTGAATAGCGTCTCCAACACTGAGGTCTTGTCACCTACTCACCTTTCACACAGCGGTCTGCAGAGAGTGCTGCTGCAGTAAGCCCACTTTGGCAAGGAAATAGCAGGAATGCTTGTTTTTGCCAGGTCCGATACAGGTCAAGGAAGAAATTCTTGACCTTGGCACGGGAATTCAAAAAGCTTAAATGTGGCCTGACCATTGGTTTATAAGCTGTGTTTATAGATATTTATCTAGAATCATATGAATCAATTTTTCATTGGAGGAAATTAGGATTATTTGACAGAGATGGTAAAAACTAAAACCTTCCCTGTTATTTTCTTCCTTTGTCCATCATCATCATATACACCAGAATAAGAAAGATAGGACCACTTTTTGTTAGATATTCAAAATTTCCTATATGTTCCGATTTCTAGTGAGAAAGTAGATATTGACTGGATGGTTGACTGTTCACATTGATTTTATATATTTCCTTTTAAATCCCCCTCTGTTTGCTTTATAGCATTTTATGATTGTGCAGTAAAAAAAAATCTTTGTGTTTAACGTTAATTCCACTAATGTATATTTTCCCATAAAGCAATCAAATGACCTTGTGTATGAATAGTGCAATGTGCAACAAACTTGCCTTGCCTCAACATCGTCACAGCAAACTCAGACTCACCTGCGACATCTCTCTTTCTTTTATTGGAGCACTTCTTGTCCGAGTCAGCTGATGCTACGCTCTGGGGTGAGTATTCTCCATCCAGACACCCTGGTGGGACGCTGCCCGGCACCCTTTCGGCCCCCACGTTCTCCAGCTCAGAACCTCCACCACCTCCAGTGCCCACTACCGTGGCCGAAATGGGTGGGCAGGCGTCAGTTGACCTCGACCGGGTCTCGCAGGGGTTGAACTGCCAGTCAGCTCTCGGGTAACCACCGTGGCTATCTTGATAGAGTCTGTCGTCCCGTGGGTAGGCCGCATGGGGTGCGCTCGGCACCAGGCAGGAGGTGGAGAAGTCCGTGTAAGCTAGGAACTCGGGTTTTTGGTGCAGAGAGAATGGGCTTTGCTGGTACGGAGACTGCAGATTGGTTCCTGGGACCCCGGAGTGGGGGTTCCTCATGCACCCCCAGATGGGGCTGCTAGGATGGGCGCTCCGCATGCAGCTGCTCGCTGGCTGATCCATGGTGATGCGAAAGAGTTCCTCTCAATTTGGAGCAATCTTCTTGAGTTTAAAGCCTCCTTTAAATGCACAGTACTTCTGGAAACCTTTATCTTTGCCACTTTTGACTACATGTAACTTATCGAAGCTCTCATTTCATCTGCTGCAGAAGGCTGGCTCCTGTCAGTGGGCTGCTGAGTTTTCCACAGCTCAGAAAGCGTGAGGATAGACACCTTCCAGTGACAGCGCTCTCTCTGTGGGAGTGTAAGTGACGTCCTCCGGCGTTTCTGCTCACACACACTCTCTCACACTCCTCTCCCTGAAGAATCTGACTGTCTCGTGGCTCAGCGTGGGAGCTGCATCTGCAACTGTGTGACTCCCTCCTTCGGCTGGTTGTTTTCACAACTCTTCTGAGGAGTTCTTGACAAGCGAGACCTCCTCCTCCTCCTTTTTAAACACATAGGTGGGAAAGAGTGGCAAGTTTATGGAGTGAAACGTGAGCCCGCAGGAGGAGGAGCCCCAAGCCGTCCACATGTTGGTACCCTTCGACCAACCCGTCCTCATCATCTATTAATCACGGGAGGGAAATTTTATATGCACGTCTAATGGGCTTTCCAGACGCAGGGCTTTTTAAAGGGACATTGTCTGAAAAGTATAAAGCAAGCACCCACCCACCTGGGAGCTGGAGACCCTGACTTATTTCAGCTTCTTACTGCTTTCTGACACCCAATTTAGTTCCCTTTTTGACACCCTTTAAAGGAAAGTTAACCGTAACCCCTTCACTCTAACCCCAATCCCTGGCTGTCCCATCAAATTTGAAAAATCTCTCTCTCTCTCTCCCTCTCTCTTTTTATGGCTGTATATGTGTGGCTGAAACCACCTGGTTGGACTTTCTGAAGCTTCAAGGTGAGAGAACAACTGGATCCGATATTGGTTTTATGCAAGCGCTCACACCTCCCGAGGTTTTCTGATGTTGAGGAAACACAGTATGGAATTTCAAGACCATATTTCACAGGCATGGACTAAAACTGTCTCTCAACAGAACCTATGGTAGGGCAACGGTGCCTTTTTATTTGACTGCGAGTTTTTATCTCTATATGCCTTTTCCCTGTGAAGTAATGACTCTAAGCCCCCCTTAAAACCCTTTTCACCAAACCAGATTTTGGATAATCAACCAAACTCACTGAACCATACAACACAAAAGGCTTTTAATCATGAGCTGAGGTATAATCCCAAGTGGGGGATCCCACATTTTGTTACAGGAGAGAAAAAGCTATGGAGGGGAATATTTATTTATTAATGGTTGAGCTAACCATCCATCAATGCAACCATTCACCGTCTATACCCACTGATCCTGGTAGGATTGCAGGGGGCTAACGGCTGTCTCCAGCAGTCATTGGGCAGACGCAACCTGTCCATGGCATAGAGCAAACTGATCAGAGGAAAAAATAACTGTACATACATCGCAAGCATCATTTTCACAAAGTGCCACAAAATTATACAGAAATGTAAAGTTAGAACAAATGAACATATATAACAGCTACTGTGCAAATTGCTGTTTTTGACAGGTAGAAAGACTAAATGGAAATCGAGTAAACAAACTGCCAAAGTCCAAAATACACCAGAAAATGCTGACAACAGCAAACATGTCAAGGAGAAAGCTATGTAAAATGTAGGGTTTGGTTTTTAAGAGTACTTTTAGAACTGTTCAGTCCGTAATCTGAACAGAAGAGTATGGCACGACTGCAAAGTTACTAAGACATGGCTGTCATCCAGGCAAGGATTTAATTACTCAGCGAGGAAGCCAAGAGGTCCATGGTGACTCTTGAGAAACAGCAGAGATCCAAAGCTCAGGTGGGAAAATCTGTTGGCAACTATTAGATATGCACTCCACAAATATTAATTTTATGGGCGAGTGGGAGGAAGAAAGCCATTGCTGCAAGAGATCTTTAAGTAGTCTTATGTAAAGTCTGCCACAAGTCATGCAGGTGACACAGCAGACATTTGAAAGGATATGCGTTGACCAGATGAAAATAAAGAATTGCCTACATCTCAAAAATGAGAACACTATCCCCACTATGAAACTTTGGACAAGAAACGCATGAGAACATGTGATTCTCATCTTCTTAAAAAAATCTGAACAGGATTTGTTTTTTTTTAAAACGTATTAAATCCATCAATTTGAAATAAGCTCCCGTATCAATCTGTACAAAGGTAGGTAAAAGTTAACCCTGTAAATCTCTCCATTGCTGAAAAACATGTACAGTCGTATAAAGGTAACTCTTCTTGTTAAACTAGAGTTGCATCACTACATAACGTGCAAAAATAAAAAGAAACGCATTGCTAATCGTAGGTGTTCAGTGACCCTGTGCTTCCACTTAGTACTCATTCAGAATCGTAAGATAAGGCAATAGGACTCAAAAGATCTGACTTTTACTTTGACAGCAAAATCAGGAGAGGACAAAACGGTAAAAAAAAAAAAGAGCAAATGAGATATAGAAAGAATGGAAAAAAAGAGGCACAGGGGAGAGAGTTTCAGGTCACACAGCAAAACCTTTCCATTTAGCTAGCGAATTGTTGAGCCATGAAGCATCCCTCGTTTTTACTGGCAGCCTGAGTCATGCCCACACCGCAGGGAGCAGAGGTTACACTACATTTGTGGTCAGAGCAGGGGCCATCTGTGTGTCAAGATAAATTACTGTGTGTTTCTCTGTGTGACCACTCTGAACATATACGTCAATAACAGCATGTATCCGAATAACTCAAAAGAACGATTCAGTCTGCTGGGATGCACTTTACCGAGAAGTTAAATCAAATGGGCATAGATCAGCAGATGGCTTTTTATCTTGTAAGTTTTCAGTTAGAAAAAAAAATAAAAATAAATCTACTGCAAGCCCTCTGCTTTTCAAAGCTAATTTACAGCAATAGCCTTAGTAACTCCAGTACCAAAACAAATACGTGTTCGGAAACAAAATGGTTGTCATTTGGCAAAAATCAACATGCAGATTATAAGCAACTCCACTTTACATGTAGTGGAAAGGCATTTATCTAACTTCTTGTCCTCAGCAAGTTGTGTTACAGATCTATAATTAGATGGGAAAAGATCTATAATTAACTGGAAAAAATGCCATAATCTGTCTTAACTGGGCCATTTCTTGTGTTTTATTTTACACTAAACTGATCTTACTTTTGGTAGATATTTTAATCTCATGTTCCCTTTTCCACCCGTTGTAATGCGCTAACTATGCTAACAAGCTATGATAGCTTTTATGCAAACTTTATCTTTCACAGATAAATTGAAGAAATGGATTCTAATTACCTTTACTAGCACATTAGACTGCTCTTGTCACTGTCACTGCTTCAGACAAAGAACAGAGGTAAACTAATAATTCATTTCGATATTGACCTAGCCTGGTAAAAGGCCCTTGTACCACACTTTGCTTCGTACAGAGGGTCTGGGGTCTCGGCTATCGAAAAACAATCGCTTCCTGGAGGCGTAGACTCTGTTGTAGTTTTCAATTTTGCCCAATCGCTAATATCCACTATTCCAGAAGCTATAAAGGCGGAGGATCAACCCATTGAAACCTATTAAATGGTTTTAAAGACTGTAAAAAAATAAAGTGGTATGCATTCTTGTGCAAGGCCCTGTAAAGAAGGCAATTACCACAAAATAAAATAGGGAAAAATTAAACTTTATTAGACCAAGCATGTTCAAATGGTTACATTTAAACTCTCAAGAGTTCTCTATTATTACATATATAAAAGTTAGACTCAATTAAACTTGAGAAGATATTTGTAGCTTGCAAAGATTTCCTTCCTCAGTAACGACTGACCGAATAATTCTCTTGTGGCCTATTTGAAATTTGGGTTCTATAAATGCTACCAACCTTATGTTTAAGAACGGCATAAACTGATGATACATTTTGGGTAATAGACGACAGGTTTCCCTGGATGCTTCTGCACTGGCTGTGGTAAAAATATGATCACTTCTGCCACGCCGATGTTTATGCAACACAAAGCGTGTTTGTTTGAGAAACTTTAGCATGTGGACTCAACCCCAGTGAGACTCACATCACAGGCTGCAGATAAATGAGCTGGACATTAGTCACATCACCCCTCACCCTGCCGACAACCTGTTACTGTCAGTCTAACACTGTGTACGAGTCTGCGTGGGTGCGTGCATGTGCCTGCGCGCACGTGTGTGTGTACAATAAAGAAAAAGAGAGAGAATGAAGTAAAAAAAACAAAAAAAAAACAGAGGTAGTTCATATTCAAGCATAGGTTTAAGTCATGTAAACAGAGAAGAAAAATTGAGCATGAATATGTGCAAAACATTTGTGATCAAGTGCGTAAGCAACACCATGTGCGTGTTTGTGCGCGTGTGTTTAAATCTGATCCATCTTCATGACACTAGTCTTCATCAGTCTCCTCATTCTGACGGCAAAATGGCTGTGACCCCACATTCACCTGACTCTGACTGGGCCAGGAGCCTCCTTCTATCTCCTCTACTGACAGGTGAGGCAGTGGGTATTTAGAAATCAGATAACGACACGACACAGTATGATGAGCATAAACAATCAATCTGTGAAATCCCGCCAGCACCCTGCTGTTAATTTATCTCATGGTTATGTAACCATCAGTGCCACTGAGATATCAGCTTCTGCAAACTGACTTGGAGATGGGAGCCAATAAAAAAAAAAAAAAGGCTGCTGCTGTCTAACTGGTGCAGCCAAGAAGCAAATCACACCATCCAATAAATGAAAGATCAGCAGGGCTGTAACCCTCCAACTTCAAGAGATGCCTTGAACTTTTTCCAAGCGAGGTTCTGTAGAAAGGTTGTTCAGCCTGTATGTTACCTAAAGTTGACAGATCTCGTGGCAAACTGGATTTGTTGGAGAAGAAACGGTAAGTGAAAAATTTTACTTAGGCCTGATCTTCTGAATTCAAATCTGAAGGGTTTTCACTCGATTTTGGACATCCATCTGTTGGTTCAGGTTCATACTGCTGTTGTTGTGTATCACTTACCTTCACAATGTCCGCAAGTGCGAAAGTTGCGCAAATTCACTTCATGTTCTCACACTTAGAACGATGTAGCACATATTTATGTATGCACACAGAGCGGCTTTAGCTTAACTCTGATGAGAACTAATCTGTTTCTTCAGACTGAGGTTGTTCCAACAGTTTTCTGTTGCAGCTAAGATACCGACTCCCTATTACTCACTGCTTCTCATAACGACCGCTTAAAATATATTCTCTCCCTTTAAGCAAGATATATATA